>NC_090265.1:733840139-734143170 GCF_040414725.1 Anabrus simplex
CAAATATAGAAATGTATTACGGAGCAACTTCTTGAAGAGTAGATCGGCGCTGAGATTCCAAAAGTTTCGGAATTTAGATCAATGATATTGTTCCGTATTGAAGCGAGTTCACTAATAAGTTAAAAGGAAGTATAAAATGGTTCAACATTTCAATACTATTAAAATAAGAATTGTAAGTTTACATTCCTATTTAATTAAAATTGGTACCGGTTTCGACCAGTATTTTTGGTCATCATCAGCCGATCAAAAATAGGATATCTAAATTACGAAACTTTTAGAAGCACAGTGCTGATCTACTCTTCAAGAACTTGCTCCGTAATGCATTTATATATTTGATCTGCGACTTTCTTCATCATTTTTGGATATATCGACTAGCAGTGCTAATTCCTAAAGTTATACAGTGCCTCATGGACTGCAGCTGAACTCTTCAAGAATTTACTCCGTGATATATTTAGATACGTATTTGATTCTGGACTTCTTCACACACAGTGCTCTCTAACACATCTCACTTAAGAGACTTTTAGAAGCACAGTGCTGATCTACTCTTCGGAAATTTGCTCCGTACTACATTTGCGTAATTGATCGGCGACATCTTAATAATTTTTGGATCTATCGACGGGCAGTGCTATTCCTTAAAATTATACAGTGTCTCATAATACGTAATTGAAGTCTTCAAGAATTTGATCAGTACTATATTTAGATTCTTACTTGATTATAGACTTCTTCCCGTACAGAGCTCTCTAACATTTATGTCTTACTAACGTTGATGATTGACACGCAGTATCCTTAAAATAGTACAGTGCCTTATAAACCGCAGCTGATAAATACGTGTGTTATAGTGCTTCATAAACTGCACCTGACAGTATCATCTAAATTTCATATTTTTGCCTGTGCATCTTTCAAAGCAAAGTTTTTAGAGCTTCACTATCAGCAACCTATAGAATTCTTCATACTTCGCCATTTATTTATCTGTGCATTGTTTTGCACCTATTTGTGATCGGCTGATGACCAAAAATACTGGTCGAAACCGGTACCAATTTTAATTAAAAAGGAACGTAAACTTACATTTCTTATTTTAATAGTATTGAAAGGTTGAACGATTTTATACTTCCTTTTAACTTATTAGTGGGACATGCAATTGCAAATAATTCATACCTCAACAATTATGATTCAGAGAAAGAAGATTATTGTCATATATTTTGTTGTTAATAATCTGTACTGGTATGCAATGTCACAGGCTTTACCATATAAAGATTTTGTATGGCTAACAGAAAATTAAATTGAACATTTTCATATTTATATTGCTGCAAAAGATCCTAATCGAGGTTTCGTTTTAGAAGTTTCTCTTGCTTACCCTGCTAATCTGCATAATTCTCATTCTGACCTTCCTTTTTGTGTTGAAAAAATGATTACCCCTGAAAATACATCAAGCATGTTAAACTGCTAGCTACCATATTCCCAAAAAGCGGTAAGTTATTCATATTCAGTGACTTGTTCAATATCTAAAATAGGTTTACAATTAGAGTGTATTCACAGTATTATCACGTTTAAGCAGGAAGCATGGCTTAAACCGTACATGGATTTAAATACAAAGCATCGTCAACGAGTTACTTCAACATTTGAAAGTACGTTTTTCAAACTCATGAATAACTCCATCTATGGGAAGAGTATGGCGAATGTATGCAAACACCGCGACATTCATTTAATTAATCAATGGGATGGGTGGTACGGGGCACGTAAGTACGTCTCGAAATCAAATTTTAAATCCTATCATGTCATTGATCGTGACCTTATTACTATTGAAATGAAAAAAAAAAAAAAACCCAGATACTTTATGCAAAGCTAATTTATTTGGGAATGGTTATACTAGATTTCTCAAAACTAAAAGTGTATGATTTTCATTATGATTTTGCAAAGCAGCAGTTTGCAGATCTCTCACTTTTGTATATGGATACAGGTAGTTTTATTTATCATATTAGGAATACAAACGTCTACAATGTAATGCGTAACCATTCTGAATACTTCGACACTACTTCTTTTTCACCATGTAATGAATTTGACATTAAGCCACTTAATAAGGAAGTCATAGGTTTTATGAAAGATGAATATAGTATGAATATTATGATTGAGTTTATTGTTTTAGCACCAAAAATCTATGCATACGAGACAGAAAATTCTCAGTCTGTGAAAAAGGCAAAAAGGTGTGCGTTCAAGTGTAGTTAGACATTTACATGTTCAACACTATCGTAATGTACTGGCATCTAAAAATGCTGCTTTCTGTAGACAGATGAGAATACTTTCACGCAGACATCATGTTTTTACTATTGAACAGAATAAATGTTCATTAATTGCATATGATAATAAACGTCAGTGGAAAAGTGTTTCTCTTACGAGTGTACCATGGAGTTGCAAAAATATATAGCTGTTTGTTATGCCATGATTCTTTTGTAAATAAACAGAATACCATAAGTTCGTATAGTTTACGATGTTATAATATCTTTTAATTAGAGAAACTTTCATTAATGAAAATAGAATGATTAAGTGTAAAAGGGGTAAGATTATCTAAACATATTGAAAATGGATGTAATACAAAAATGTAAAAGATTATTACATTACATTATCATTCATTTTAAATTACATTTTTATTTCTATATTGAAGTTGTAGTATTATGTGAAATATAATATTATCTAGATTATTGTCACATTTATCTGCATTATAAAAAATTAAATCGAATTTTTATCATTTCCATATTAATTATATATGTTTGTATTATACAAAAATATCACTAATGGTGTTCATCAGTTATTTTTTTATTTCATTCACATATTGAATATGTAACGTTTTGTTTATTTTCGAAAAAATAGCAAATATGTAAAAACTTTTTCAAAAAATTATAACATTTCCATATTTATACAAAATCACTAATGGTAATGATAATATTTCCGTGGTGTAGGGGTTGTGTGCACGTCTCTTACCCGGAGACCCCGGGTTCGATTCCCGGCCAGGTCAGGGATTTTTACCTGGACCTGAGGGCTGGTTCGAGGTCCACTCAGCCTACGTGATTAGAATTGAGGAGCTATCTGACGGTGAGATACCGGACCCGGTCTAGAAAGCCAAGAATAACGGCCGAGAGGATTCGTCGTGCTGACCACACGACACCTCGTAATCTGCAGGCCTTCGGGCTGAGCAGCGGTCGCTTGGTAGGCCAAGGCCCTTCAAGGGCTGTAGTGCCATGGGGTTTGGGGGAATGATAATATTTGTTAGCAATAGTAAAAAATCTCTAATACAATAATAATAATAATAATAATAATAATAATAATAATAATAATAATAATAATAATACTTGCTTTACGTCCCACCAACTACTTTTACGGTTTTCGGAGACGCCGAGGTGCCGAAATTTTGTCCAGCAGGAGTTCTTTTACGTGCCAGTAAATCTACCGACACGAGGCTGACATATTTGAGCACCTTCAAATATCACCGGACTGAGCCAGGATCGAACCTGCCAAGTTGGGGTCAGAAGGCCAGCGCCTCAACCGTCTGAGCCACTCAGCCCGGCCCGGCAAATTTCTAATGATGTTGACGATGTTGATGACGATTATAACAAGAAAGAAAAAAGTTGTACTCTTTTATTTTTACCATAATAAACTAACATCACCCTTCTATTCCTCTTCCTTTATTATTCTAATTATGCTTTTTAATATTATATGGTAAAACCCTGTTATGAATGAGTAAAAAATTGAAAAAGGGTAAAATACTGAAGCAAAAAAAAAAAAAAAAAAAAAAAAAACATGCTAGACAAATAAAATCCATCACCTCCTCCTTACTGGGCCCCCCTGATTCATCGTCCGCTCCCTCCTCTACTTTCATCTGACATAAGGGTAAAACAAATGGGTGATGGTAAGTAAAAAGTTACTCAACTCATGGCACACATCTTAACAGGAGGTGAAAAGGACAAGAGAACATCTGTTCTCCATGCTCACTAGTTTGATGACAACAATAACGTAAGTATATCAGTCATGAAAAAAATGGTAATTGCTCTTTTCCCTCGTGTCTAAATGATTATTTCTTATACTCGTCACCTATTTGTGGTGCAAAACGGGGTGATAGGCGTAATGGAAGTATAGATATCATGTAATACTCATTATTAAATTATTCTGCTTGCAGATTATGTAGTGATGTGTGGTCAGCATGTCAGATCCTCTCAGCCGTTATTCTTAATTTAATGTTATTTGCCTTACGTCCCACTAACTTCCTTTTACGGTTTTTGGAGACGCCGAGGTGCCGTAGTTTCGTCCCGCAGGAGTTCTTTTACGTGCCAGTAAATCTACCGACACGAGGCTGACATATCTGAGCACCTTCAAATATCACCGGACTGAGCCAGGATCGAACCTGCCAAGTTGGGGTCAGAAGGCCAGCGCCTTAACCGTATGAGCCACTCAACCCGGCGCCGTTATTCTTTGCAATCTAGACCGGGATCGACATCAGCTCTTCAGTTGTATTGTTAATTAATAAAATTATGATTTAACAAGGGGATAGTTCGTTTCGATCACACTGTTGTGTATGAGGTGTTATCAACCTGCAAAAAGTTTTGTTGCGTCCTGTACAGTTAGGCCCCTCTAGAATGGCGTCTGTGTAGAGAGATGAAGGGAAGATGCTGTCACCTTGACGAACGCCCATGTTAATATTGTTCGCACATCTAAGGGGATATCCAGACTTGTCTCTGTTTTACAGGTGGATGTCCTTCCTTACATCAACGCAACATGGTAAAATCACACCTCACTAGCTCTAAGGAGAGATAGATAGCAGGTTACATGTAGGCGGAAGAAAATCTGTCAAGATGGTGGCTAGTACGCCCCTCACTCAGTGCGTGCACGGCAGCGAATAGTTACCTCCTAACTCTCTCATATAACAGTGTTGTTATCCGCAGACACGGTTTGCGCGCCCGCATGGCAGCACAGTTTGCGTGAACTGATCGAGCATTTTGCGAGTATCGCAAATTTCGAGATGATTTCGCATGTCTCTCAAAAGACTGCGCTAGTAACCGTGTGGATAACTTCACATGCTGCGTGCGCACACCTCCCTTGATCGATATTTTGCATTTCAACATGACAATAGCAAATTTTGAGATGACTTCACATCTCACCTGCCTGGTTGCGCTAATATCGCATGGTTGCGCGTGCACACCTCCCTTGATCGATATTTTGCTTTTCAACATGACAATCGCAAATTTCGAGACGACTTCACGTCTCACCCACATAGCTGCGCTAATATTCGCAGACGCAAATGCGCGCGCACTACCCTCTCTACTGCTCACGGATCTCCCACTCCACGGCGCTCCCCCACCCGCTCAACGACCGTATAAAAAGTAGCTGGCAGAGGTGAGGAAGAGACAGACCATGCCTGGCTAACAAGCCGGGCAATATTTTTGGTAGAGGACTCCATCGCCAAGGCGGTGGACCTCTAGGGAGAGAGGGAGAAAATCTCCTACTCACCCATTCCCTATTTTTGTAGGGGGCTGGGAGGAAAGGACCACCTCTCCACCCTCCCCTCCGAAAAAACAAAGCAAAAACCTTGGTTCCCTAACCTAAACCAGCCCATCCAAGATGGCGATTGTGAGGTTAGGCTTGCTCTCTTATTCAAAATACGCGTCTCACACGTACTTATGTTCCTAAACAAGAGCACGTGGTCTTGTTGGTAAACAAGTGCACGTGGAGTAAGGTTACGCCCCTCCAAGATGGCGTCTGTGAGGTTAGGTTTGCTCTCTTATTCCAAATCCGTGCCTCACACGTGCTTATGTTGGTAAACAAAAGCACATGGTCTTGTTTGTGACGCCAGTGATCTAGAACATACCTAGCCTTACTACTAAGACAAGTCTAAATTCATGAATGTCTCTGTTATCATAGTAGGTATGGTACGAAGGCTGTTTTTTTTTCAACCTCCGACGGGCTGTAAGGAAAAGACACACTGGCATAACAAAGCGATTTTATCACTAAAAGTTTAGTAGTTTCATACTTATTTTTCCACTCAATCGCCAAAACGATTTAGGCATTCGTCATATGGTGACACCAGCTTTCCGATGCCCTCTGCAAAGAAGTCTGACACCAGTGAGGTAATGTGCAACTTGACAGCCTCCTGTTCCATAAAGTACCCCAACAAGACACCTTCATGATCCCAAGAAATGGCAGTCATTGTTTTCCTGTTCCTCATTGCCAGTTAAAACTTTTTGGGCTTGTTTCGAGAAGAAGAAGAACTGTTTATACTGTTCTTTGGTTTCTGGAATGTCAAACAAGATCCATGTTTCATCGCGAGTAACGAAAGACTCTAAAAAATTTACCCCCTCCCTATGGTAACGCTTGAGAAACATTACATCTGACGCCATTCGCTGAGTTTTGTGATCGTCAGTCAACGTTGTTGGGACCCAACGTGAACAAAGTATCTTAACTATCGAGTCACAATTGTGTACACACAAGACCTTGAAATGTCTGGGATTGCTGTAGAAAGTTCACTGATCGTAAACCTCCATTTGTGGCGGACAAGTGAAGAACTGCAGGAGACTCTCCAGATGCTCATTACCTCACTGGCGGCAGACTTCTTTGCAGAGGGCATCGGAAAGCTGGTGTCACGATACGACAAATGCCTAAATCGTTTTGGCGATTATGTAGAAAACTTTTAGCGATAAATTCGTTCTGTTATGTCAATGTGTCTTTTTCTTTTGTAGCCCATCCGAGGTTGAAAAAACCAGCCCTCGTAAAACGGTGTAAGACATAAATGATCGGAAATTTAATTCTATATACACTGACTGACAGAGCAAATGCAACACCAAGAAGGAGTGGTCAGAACTTTATGCCAATTGCAGGGTAGACTGACGTCACTGAGGTATGCTCATGATGTGAAATGCGCCGCTGTGCTGCGCACGTAGCGAACGATAAATGGGACACGGCGTTGGCGAATGGCCCACTTCGTACCGTGGTTTCTCAGCCGACAGTCATTGTAGAACATGTTGTCGTGTGCCACAGGACACGTGTATAGCTAAGAATGCCAGGCCGCCGTCAACGGAGGCATTTCCAGCAGACAGACGACTTTACGAGGGGTATGGTGATCGGGCTGAGAAGGGCAGGTTGGTCGCTTCGTCAAATCGCAGCCGATACCCATAGGGATGTGTCCACGGTGCAGCGCCTGTGGCGAAGATGGTTGGCGCAGGGACATGTGGCACGTGCGAGGGGTCCAGGCGCAGCCCGAGTGACGTCAGCACGCGAGGATCGGCGCATCCGCCGCCAAGCGGTGGCAGCCCCGCACGCCACGTCAACCGCCATTCTTCAGCATGTGCAAGACACCCTGGCTGTTCCAATATCGACCAGAACAATTTCCCGTCGATTGGTTGAAGGAGGCCTGCACTCCCGGCGTCCGCTCAGAAGACTACCATTGACTCCACAGCATAGAGGTGCACGCCTGGCATGGTGCCGGGCTAGAGCGACTTGGATGAGGGAATGGCGGAACGTCGTGTTCTCCGATGAGTCACGCTTCTGTTCTGTCAGTGATAGTCACCGCAGACGAGTATGGCGTCGGCGTGGAGAAAGGTCAAATCCGGCAGTAACTGTGGAGCACCCTACCGCTAGACAACGCGGCATCATGGTTTGGGGCGCTATTGCGTATGATTCCACGTCACCTCTAGGGCGTATTCAAGGCACGTTAAATGCCCACCGCTACGTGCAGCATGTGCTGCGGCCGGTGGCACTCCCGTACCTTCAGGGGCTGCCCAATGCTCTGTTTCAGCAGGATAATGCCCGCCCACACACTGCTCGCATCTCCCAACAGGCTCTACGAGGTGTACAGATGCTTCCGTGGCCAGCGTACTCTCCGGATCTCTCACCAATCGAACACGTGTGGGATCTCATTGGACGCCGTTTGCAAACTCTGCCCCAGCCTCGTACGGACGACCAACTGTGGCAAATGGTTGACAGAGAATGGAGAACCATCCCTCAGGACACCATCCGCACTCTTATTGACTCTGTACCTCGACGTGTTTCTGCGTGCATCGCTGCTCGCGGTGGTCCTACATCCTACTGAGTCGATGCCGTGCGCATTGTGTAACCTGCATATCGGTTTGAAATAAACATCAATTATTCGTCCGTGCCGTCTCTGTTTTTTCCCCCCAACTTTCATCCCTTTCGAACCACTCCTTCTTGGTGTTGCATTTGTTCTGTCAGTCAGTGTATTTTCAGTCATTTTCTCGTTATGCGCGTACATACATACATAGAGGCAAACAGGCAGGCATACAGACGTGTGGAAAAATGAAAAAAGAACCAATTCCTTTATACAGAGAGAGGTGCCTGTTACCATTTCTTGATGGATGCAGTATTTTTGTATCCGTTTCTTGGCACAGGCCAGAGCAAAGTGTAGCTTCCACCAAAGTCCCAGTCTCATCCATGGCTGTGACAATATGGAAGCTGCTGGGGCATGGGTGGTGCTGAGTACTGACATTTGGAGCACAACTAGTGTCAGAGTGTTACGAAAGGTTTTGCTCATAGGATCAGTCGTGCTGCAGTAGCATCTTCTGGCCCAGCGAGGAAAGCAATGGCAAACTACCTCACTCCTCATCTTGCCTAGTATGCCTCATTTGGGCTCTGCCATTGGTTTTTGTGGTTTTCCTATAACTGCATAGCCTTTGGTGGTGCTATATGAGGATCCAACCAGCCTCTGGACTGATGACCTAACAGACAGACAGACAGAGAGAGAGATTTTCCTGGGAGAACAGATACTCGAAAAAACATTTTCACGTGATCGCTTTCTACCACTGTGAATCAGCCACTTGTCCATGATTAAAGGTTACCTACGTCGTAATCAGAACGCACCGAAATCCATCTGTACAGGACAGAGTACTGTTCACTCGCACTGACTGACAACGGGTTTCAGAATCTATTCTCTTGTCGTAGTGAGGTTGTGGTGGTAATATTGGCAAATGGATTATTGTCATTAAAGGTACAATGGGGGAAGTTGGCGCCACGGGTGGTAAGTTGCTGTAGTGACAGCTCCTAATGTCGGAATTCGTGCTGGCAGGACATTCTTTGTGATGTTCTAAGTAAGGTAGTGTGTTTACGTGAAATTATATTCGTTCTAAAAAGCTTGTCTCGTCTCCTGTACCGAGGATAGCAATAATTGTTCGAAAACGAGATGAATTACGGATCTTACAAGTCCCCGGCGACCAAGGGGACACAGTCTACTTTGTTGAGCATGAAAGGTGTCAGAATGAAACTCTTCATCTCCTGTCGCCCTTAGTTGCCGATATCAACGCCCTCAGAACCTACTATGTATCTTGAATCCTATCGGTTATTAAATTCGCGTCTCCCATTTGGTCTACCTCCTTATCCGCCAATATTAATTACACTAATCGCGTGCAGTCATTCTTCAGTGCCATTGTTAGAGCCAGAGTATCTGATTGTCACAACTTGAGCAGCGATCGGATAGTGGAAAAGTTAAACCTTCGCCCGCTATCTATTCCCAGGAAAAAAGCCGATCTTATATTCCTATATAACACTGTTATCGTTTTATTTCGTTCTCCTGATCTATCCTTTTTTCCTATATGCGCCCAATCGTCAAACGAGGATTGCGTATTCCCGCCTCTCTCTTGTTCAAAGAACGGTATTTATTCGCATTTGAACCGTCCTTAACCCGTTCTGACGGGAACTTGGGCGTTCTTTCTTCGTATGCCTCGTTTAATCGAATCTTGGTTAACAACAATTTGCTATACGTCGCACCGATACAGATAGGTCTCATGGCGATTATGGTATAGGAAAGGGCTAGGAGTGGGATGGAAGCTTTTTTTTTTGCTAGTTGTTTTACGTCGCACCGACATAGATAGGTCTTACGGCGGCGATGGGACGGGAAAGGGCTAGGAGTGGGAAGGAAACGGCCGTGGCCTTAATTAAGGTACAGCCCCAGCATTTGCCTGGTATGAAATTGGAAAACCACGGAAAACCATTTTCAGGGCTGCCGACAGTGGGGTTCGAACCTACTATCTCCCGAATACTGGATACTGGCCGCACTTAAGCGACTGCAGCTATCGAGCTCGGTGGGATGGAAGCGGCCGTGGCCTTAATTAAGGTACAGCCCCAGCATTTGCCTGATGTTAAAATAGGAAACCACAGAAAACCACATTCAATGCTGCCGACAGTGGGGCTCGAACCCACTATCTCCCGAATGCAAGCTCACAGTTACACAATTACACTTGCTTAGTGCACAATTCTCTGTGTGACTTCATCTCTTAACAAGTGAGTCACATAGCCCTCCCTCTACCTCTCTTACCCTTCCTGGACGAGTCCCCCCTTCCCCTCGCATGTCCTCCTCGCAGACGCCACTTCATGTGTACAGCTTCATTGCTAATAAATTAGTCTTTATCCCCCCATTTTAGCAAACCCCTGTGGGTGGGGGAGTAGAATAATACCCACGGTATCCCCTGCCTGTCGTAAGAGGCGACTAAAAGAGGCCTGAGGTGCTTTTAATTTGGGAGAGTGGGTTGGCGACCACAGGACCCTTAGATGAGTCCTGGCATCCTTCGACTTACATGTGCCAGGCTCCTCACTTGGTCAAGTCTTGTTCTTTTCGACCCCGATGGTATTAGGTTGCGAATCCGAGGGAGTCTTTCATTATTTTCACGTCCTTCATGGCCCTTGTCTGTCTTTGGCTGATACCTTCATTTTTCGACGTGTCGAATCCCTTCTATTGTTTCTCTCTGATTAGCGTTGTATAGAGGATGGTTACGCAGTTTTACTTCCTCTTAAAACAATAATCACCACCACCACCTGTTTTAGCGAGCAAGTTGGCCGTGCGGTTTGGGTTGCGCAGCTGTGAGCGTGCATTCGGGAGATAGTGGTTTCGAACTTCACAGTCGGTAGCCCTGAAAATGGTTTTCCGTGGTTTCCCGTTTGCACGCTAGGCAAATGGTGGGGACGTACCTTAATTAAGGCCACGGCCGATTGCTTCCCACTCCTAGCCCTTTTATATCCCATTATAACTCTCTGTGTCGGTACGACACTCTCCCTTCTTGTGCTGCTCTTAGTAGGCTCTATGTATTTTGCTTATTTATAATCAAGAGAAACCCACCTTGTGTCCATGATCGTTGATGCATTAAGTGGTTAACCGATTCGAGTCTCATTGGTCGAAAAAATATTCACCATCAAAATGTTGGCCGTCAGGGTTGGAGACGTGGTGGTATATAATTTCTAATCCATAGATTGCGTGTCAAAAGCCTGGATTGAATTCCAAACCTCTCCGACATCTTCAAATGCCGATGCTCATTGTGATTTTTCCGTCGGATGACGGATCTAACTCCCTGGTGCTATTCGAGTAGGCTATGTGCCGACAGCGAGTTCACCCTCTCTCGTCCTGCTATAATTCATCCCATTGATTCCTCTGCTGAGATTGACGTGAGGAATGTTCACCTCACTTCATACCTGTCCCCGTAGAGAAACAGAAGAGGCTGACAAAAGGCGCCGCACCACCTGTTGTGTGACATGTTCGGTAAGCGTGCCGCTCGCTGCTGTTACGACATCCATGGCCCCCTGAGGCTGACCCACTGAATGTTAAATTCCGCGCTGACGTAACAACATCTGACAGTCGCATGGCGCGAGCCAACACAGCGACCACGCCTTCGGAAATCCTCGGATATTACAGCTAGCGGGTAAGAGTATACAGATTAATGAACGTAGGTTTTAGTGGCTCATTGTATTAAAATAAATAAATAAATAAATAAATAAATAAATAAATAAATAAATAAATAAATAAATAAATAAATAAATAAATATTATATCTTAAATAAACTCTCTTCCTTCTTCTTTACGATGAGGTCTGCTGGGGACCACGTGCTAATTTCAATTCATCCTTCCTTGTTGTTTCTCTTCCGTTCTTCCTAGTATTCCTTCATCACTGCACTACGCTTTATTCTTCTCTCTTCAGACCAGTTTTGACGAGGATTCCTTTTCATTTTTCCTTAAACTCAATCCATTCTTAAATTTTCTTTTTAAAAATCTCTCTTCCTTTAGTTTTCTCTTCTCTTACTTCATTTCTCTGTAAATCTGTCTTGACCCCTTGTATCCAACACGCCGTTGACTTTTCATCCAAAGGTGCCTGAATATCTGATTTGTCAATCTGTTATCATCCATTCTATAGATATGTCCAAAAATATCAATCTCCTTTTCCTTATTGTTTCTCTTTAACTTTCTGTATTCTGGTATATTTCCTTATTACTTTTTATTACTTAATTTACATTGTTCTGTTGTTTTCATTAGTCCAAAGATTTTTCTCATGATTCTTCTTTCTAGTACTTCCAGTTCGTCTAAATTCCAGTTCAGAACTAGACATTCACTTGCATAAAGACATTCTGGTTGCACCACTGCATTCCAGTGCCCTATTTTAAGATTTATATACAAGCATTTCCCTTTGTAAAAATTCTTTGTGATGCCATATGCAGTTTTCATTTTGTATATCCTTTCTTCAGCAGATTTTTATAAACCATTTTCTAAAATTATTTCTCCCAGGTATTTCAATGTCTTTACTTTGTCCGCCTCATTGGCTGAAAGGCCAGCGTTGAGGTCTTCGGTGCAGAGGGTCCCGGGTTCTATTCCCGGCTGGGTCGGGGATTTTAATCGCCTCTGATTAATTCTTCTGACTTGGGGACTGGGTGTTTGTGTTTGTCCCAACACTCTCTTCTTCATATTCACACAACACACTACACTATCAACCACCACAGAAACACGCAATAGTAATTACATCCCTCTGTATAGGGTTGGCGTCAGGAAGGTCATCCCGCCGTAAAACATAGCCAAATCCACATGTGCGGCACAGTTCGCACCCGCGACCCCACAGGTGTGGGAAAAGTGGAGGAAGAAGAATATTTCAATTTTTTTAAACTTTGTAATCTTCTTCTCTCGATGCTTATCCGTTTCGGCTATCTTTGTCTTGTTTGTGGCAGCGCGAAACAGTTTACCTGATGACACATTGCACCAGCCTCTAAGATTATCAAACCAAAATATTCGTCTTCTCCCAGGACCTTTTATGCTGTTGATTTTCCCCTGGAGTATTCTTTCGAGTAGGCCGTATCTATCTGTGTTGCACATGACATGTCCCAGATACTGCAGTTTTCGGCATTTCACTATCTTGATCAACTGAGGTGTTGTGTTCACCTTTCCCATTACCTCCACGTTTGTCATTCTCCGGGTCCAATAAATTCTCAGATCTGCCTGTAGAGCCATGTTTCAAAGGCCTCCAGCTTCTTCTCTGTGTTTGCATATTTAAGGTCGATGTCTCTACACCACACGAAAGAACAGAAAATACGTAGCAGTGAAAACGTTTGATTTTAGTTCGTAATGTTACATTGTGGCTTTTAAACACATTACTCATTTTCTGGAACACACTTCTTGCTTTTCCAATGCGTACGTTCTTTTCTTGTGAGTTATCCCAGTCTTCATTTATTATGGTTCTAACATATGAATGTTGTTTTATCCTTTCTGTACTCTTCTGATTTATAACGAAGTTTAATCCGGCAAGATTTTCCTTCCTTATAACCCTGAGTTTTGTCTTTGTGGTGCTCATTTCAAGCCCGTATTGGCTGCTGACTCATACAATTCTATCCGTTAGTGATTGTAGCGCTTGGATAGTATCAGTAAATACAGTCGTATCGTCAGCATACCGGATGTTGTTTAATTTCACTCCATTTATCAAAATTCCTTCTTCTATATCTTCGAGGTTTCTCTAAATATGTATTCTGAATACAAATTAAATAGTATACTGTAGGTGACATGATACACTCCTCACTCCTCTGAGGATGTTGACTGCTTGGGGGTGTTCTCCTTCAACACGCAACACCGCTGTTTGATTCCAGTACAGCGTCTTGATGATTCGCAGATCTCTTTCTTCCATTTCAGTATTTCTCAAAATCTCCATTAATTTTTCATGTTTACACGGTCAAAGGCCTTCTGGTAGTCCATTAAACAAGAAAATACATTTTTGTTTACATCTCCACATCTCTGAAACAGGAGCTGCTTGGCAGAGGCGGTAAAGGCGTTCGATTCCCCGTCAGGAAGTAAAAAATGTTAAGAAACGAGATTTCAACTGCATATGGTCCTGAGGTTCACTCAGCGTACACCAAAAATGAGTACCAGGTTAATTCCTGGGGGTAAAGGCGGCCGGGCGTAGAGCTAACCACATTACCCCCATCAAGTGCCGAGGTTACGGATAGTGAAGCCTTTACCTTCCACCCCTCCAAGGGCCTTCATGGAGATGACTTTGCTTACATCTTTACATCTCTGAAACAGTACCTGCACACTGAGCAAGGCTTCTCTCGTACCCACTGATTTAACAAACCCAAACTGATTAGAGGCTACCTGATCTTCACACAGTCTGTACAGTATATTCTTCTGTCTATCACCCTCAAGAACACGTTCAAAAGATGGCTCATCAAGCTTATCGTGCGGTAATCTCCGCATTGTTTTGCATTTGGAATTATGCTTCTACTTTATCTGATCCCGCTTCCTTTCCGTCCTTCATCTGGTTGTTGGCTGTTTGAACTTCTTTTTTCTATAATATCTGTGCTGCTTGTTTCAATTGTACTTTGTGTAACAGCACATATAGTGTCATGAAATAAATCTTCTATATATTTTCCAGGCCTTTTCCTTGTCTTCTAAATCCACCGTTAAGTTCCCGGCTTGACCAATTAAATTTCCACCAGTGCCATTCCTGTATTTCCCTGTTACTTCTCGTACTTTCCTGTGTTCATTGAAGATGTTATACCTACTTCGATACTACTCAATATCACCTCATTGGTCCACTTTCTCTTTTGCCTCCCTGTTTTTTCTTCTGATGTCCGCATTTATCTTTCTGTATTCTGCAGGTTTTCCTTTATTGACTCTTCTTTTCTCCATTAGGTTCACTATTTCATTCGTCATCCATGACTTTCTCTTTTTTCACTCTGGTTTTAAGTGTTTCTCTTTTATTTCCTCTACGGCGTTTTGTAGTTTATTCAATTCTAACTTGACATTATTACTGGTGATGTTTTCGTCTGTGATATTCTTCAAGTTAAGTTCTACTTGCATGTTCTGTTTCACTATTGGGTCTTTCATTTTCACCAAATTGTAGTATTGCCTCTATTCAAATATGTCTCAAAATCTCCATCAATTGTTCATGTTTTATGCGGTCAAAGGCCTCCTGGTAGTCTATAAAACAAGCAAATACATTCTTATTTACATCTCTACATCTCTGAAACAGTAAGTGCACACTGAACAAGGCTTCTCTCGTACTCACTGATTTAACAAACCCAAACTCCAACAAGTGGTGTGTGATCTGAGTTGACGCCTGCACCCGGGTAGGTTTTCACTGATGTGCAACTGTTCCTGAAACGTTTATTAACCAACATGAAATCAATCTGGTTTCTCACACATTTTCCGGGTTTGTCCATTGGAGACTTCCATGTATATAGTGTTCTAGGTGGGAGTTTAAACCAAGTTGTTCATAATCACTAGATCATTTGAATGGATGAAAACCATACCGGTATAAGTGACATTAAAAAAAAAGAGTTAAGTGCAGTATGTAACTCCGGGAGGATGTATCCTTTCACCAACAAAGAGATACAAGTGATAGCGGTAATATTCTCCGCTCTAGTGATGGGCGGTATAGCTACAAATAGCATGCTTTACATGAGTGTTGAAGATGTTTAAATGCCTTTTTCTCTGAATGACCAAAATGCTACTTATAGCTACTTATGGTTTTCATCCATTCATTTGACATTGCGAAATTTTCAAGATCATCCTGTCTGGAATTCCTCTTTCCTAGTCTAAACGGTCCTACCATGTCTGATGCCCCACTTTCACATTGAAATCTCCCATCACAATTGTCAAGTCATGTTTGTTAAGGTCTTTCACAATTCCATTTATGCTTTCATAGAATTATTCTATCTCTTCATCTTCCTTGTCCATTGTAGGCGGATACACTTGCATTATGTTTATATCAATAGGCCTAGCACTCAGCTGTAACATCATTACTCTGGCTGATACAGGTGTGAAACTTTTGAGACACCTTGCTACTTCCGCTGAAAGTATTACAGCGATTCCATGTTCATACGTTCCATCAGCTCTACCGGAATATATCACTCTGTGTTCATTTATGTAAACATCTGCTGTATTCGACCATCGCATCTCACTAACCAAGTATGCCTATCTGCATCCTATCCATTCCTTCAATCGTATTATGTATTTTTCCTCCTTGACTGATTATTCTCACATTCCAGGTTGCCACGTGAATATTTTCTCGCCACTTGATTTTGTTCATGCCTGTACTCACAACTGTTCATCCCGGAGATCCGACTGAGGAACTTACTCTGGATGATGATAATTTCGTCATGAGCATAGCCATAATGATTACTAGAACTTCAATGTTGTCGTTGTCCAGTGCGTTCTACATCCTTATGTCGTTCACCAACTTTGTGATTCCTCCGCTTTTAAAGCCAGTTTCCCAACTCAAGGACAAAAGAGTGCCCTTTAAGAGCCACTTAAGGCGAGAGAGGATATTTCAGTCGGGGTTTTCTCCCTTAGCCTTTGATAGTCTCCTATGAACCTGCAAGGCAGCAGATTATACTCGTATTTATCACCAACTACAGGGCTGCCTCTTCCGAAATCTCCACCGTTCCAATATCCATCTTCTCCGTTGAAGATTCCGTTGAGTCTTCACTCGTTACCCTGAGCTGGGACCTATACCAGATCAGTGTGCTCTGGGACTCACATAGGCAGGGGCGCCACTCCCTGGGTAGGGCTGCCTGCTTACTTTGTTTATTATATGTTGTCAAAACGTTTGGAGCGTTTTTTACGTTTCTAATAAATGTGGTTTTTACTACAGAGATTGTGAAACGTATCTTGTTCGCTATTTCCACCTGTTAATAATTATGTGCCAAGTGAATTTTGTACATGTATTTACTGAGACATTTATTGATATTCTACGGACAGTTTTGTAGTTTGGAATTATTGTTATGTGTTTAATTTTAAGTTGTAAGTTATGATTATTTTATTGTCCCTGTGGTAGCCCTGATTGTCGGGGAAGTAGTTGATCCTTTCAGGGCGCAGAGTCTTGTGTAATTGCATATTCCATTCTTTTATTTGTAAACAATTGAAGAAGAGAATTATGGTTCTGATATGATTATACATGTGTTTCATTTTACGTATCTTTACATATTTTTACTATTATTACATATTTTTAAATATTATGTGAGGAATGTAACATTTGTATATATATGTAAAAGTAAAGTAAAAAGTAAAAAATAAAATAAAAAATGTGTCAGCTGGTTTAATTTACAGCTATAAGAGAATAGTTGGCGAATTGCATATATACAATATATTTTCATTGCTAAAGTTGATTTTAAAATTCCTTTAAAATAGTATTTCTAACCCTTTGTTTATGAAATACAGTAGGCACGAATGCCTGAACCGCATACAACGGCGCTAATCCAGGATGGCTTTCGTTGGTCAGAGTTTCTAGTAAACTCCATAACGAACTCTATGTTATTCAAGCTCTGTATTTGTTTGCAAGAAGAGCGCCTGGAAGATATTCCACCCCGCTAGTTATATCACATAAACTATGCACCGGTGACTTCCTGCGATGGTGAACGGCCCTTCACAGCGTACAACAAAATACACTTAAGAAAATGGAAATTGCAACACAATGAAGGCATTAGTCGTTTGTGTTGATTTTCAATATATGGAGCGATGTCATGTAGGTATGTAAACGATCAAAGTTTCAGACCCATTGGATCGTTGCTACAGGTCTCCCCACGTGATTGGTCGCGGAGGAATCAACTCCAGTATACGAACTCTGGTGTAGCGTAGTTGACTTGCAGTCTGTGCAGTGAAGTGTTCCCCGTCAAATAACGCTATCAACAACTGTCGCCGTTTGAGAGGGTTCGGATAATTGGGCTGTGTAAGGCTGGGTTATCGCTAAGGACTCTCGCTGCACGTGTTGGCCGACAGGCATCTACGGTACAACGTGTATGGCAGCAGTGGTCAAATGAAGGTACCCACACTCGTGGACCTGGCACAGGCCCAGCGCGACGGACAACTGTGAGAGAGGATCGCCGCATCATTCGGATGGCCCGGATGGAACCCCATGCAACAGCAGCGCAAATTCGAGCAGCTGTGGCACCCCACGTTACACAGCAAACAATTGGTAATCGCCTGCGTGCAGCTGGCTTACGAGCCCATGTCCCTGCAGAAAGTGTTCCATTGAACCCACAACAGCGACGTGTAAGGCTGGCCTGATGTCGAGAAAGATCGACGTGGGTCGACGAATGGCATAGGGTCGTCTTTAGTGATGAATCGCGCTTCTGTCTTGCCCGCAGTGATCGCCGGAATCGCGTGCGCCGACGTACGGGGGAGAGGGGCCGCCCAGATCTTACTGTCGAGAGGCACACAGGGCCAACACCAAGCATTATGGTCTGGGGAGCTATTGGCTTTAACGTGAAATCACAATTAGTGCTTGTTGAGGGCACTATGACTGCTCGACAGTACGTTGATAGGATACTCAATCCAGCGGTTGTCCCTATGATGGCGAACATTGCTAATGGGATGTTTCAGCAGGACAATGCCCGGGTTCACACTGCACGCATCTCCAGAGAAGCTCTCCACGACATCACAACCTTAGAATGTCCCGCAGGATCCCCGGACCTCAGTCCTATTGAGCATGTGTGGGACATGATGGGTCGACAACTGGCCAACCGTCCTCAGCCACCCAGAACTCTGGAACAACTGACCCGTGCAATGCAGCAAGCATGGGCCACAATTCCTCAGGAAGCGATTCAGGGGCTTATTGACTCCATGCCTCGACGAATTCATCAATGTATTGCAGCTCGTGGTGGGCACATCCTGTATTGATTGTCGTCCAAACTTGCAGTCATAGGGACCTGAACGTGTAATCATCGAATCAAAACCAAACAGTCGTCCTGCATGTTTAACTGCAGCAATGTAGCACCACTCCTTCTGGGTGTTGCAATTTCCATTTCTTCAGTGTATTATCAGATCAGTGTCAAAACATCACAATGAAAAACACGGGGAAGTGCTTGGTGACACCCCGGGCATCACGATAAAAAAATTACCGTATTATTTATGTTACCCAGTATGGATTTAAAGGCCGGCCCCGCTGTGTACCAAGAGGCTCCTGGTTCGATTCCCGGCACGGTCAGGGACTTTTGCCTGATTCTGAGGGCTGGTTCGAGATCTACTGAGCCTACCAGATTACAATTGAGGAGCTCTCTGACGGTGAGATAGCGGCCCCGGTCTAGAAAGCCAAGAATAACGGCCGTGAGGATTCGTCGTGCTGATCACACAATACCTCATAATCTGCAGGCCTTCTGGCTGAGCAGCAGTCGCTTGATAGTCCAAGGCCCTTCGGGGGCTGTTCTGCCATGGGGTTTGGTTTTAATACTGATTTAAAAATCAATTCTGTATTAACTTTCTTTAGTACCATCTACTTGATTATTTTTCAGGGCATCCACCCAGCAGGAAATTAGGTACACCAATACAAACACTCCATATACATATACTCCGCAATTTACAGTCAAACAAGCAACAAGCAAACTACAGGCCATTAAGGTCCTTGGGGGGGGGGGAGGTAAAGTCTTCCACTATCCGTAACCTTGGCACTTGATGGGGTAGAGTGGTTAGCTCTACGCCCAGGCTCCTTTCCCCCAGGAATCAACCTGGTACTCATTTTTGGAGTAGGCTAAGTGAACCTCAGGGCCACATGCACATCCGGAAGTGAAAATCTCATTTCTTAAATTTCTTGACTTCCCGACAGGGAATCGAACCCACATCCCTCCCGGCAAACTAAGTACGCCTTTACTGCCTCGGCTAGGCAGCGCCTTCGCAATTTACACTGCGTAACATTATTTTTAAAATATTTGAAGTATTTTGATTATGCCTTTAATTTGATTATTAATACTGTCAAAATTATAAAACAGTATATAAATTATCTAAAGCAACAACGATGACTTTGTAAAAAATTATCGAGGTATTTAAAATAATTTTACTGTCTCATATCAAAACCATAAATCGTAATATACCAACGTTTTTGTAAATTTTATGTTTTAATTCTATTACATATTTTGTGAATATTACACACTTCACTCATATTCATTAAGCAAAAAGTTATATAATTACAGAGTTCAACAAGTTTACTGCTTGATTTTGCACAGTGTTGTAGTGTTGTGCGACTTCCTCAGTTCTGTGTACAGTATTTCTGAAAGTAGTATTTAAAATTTAACAGGCGTTCGATGATAATAGCTAGCCTCTAAATGGCGAGCGAGTTTCATCACGAGTGGGGACAGGTATTTACTGTCCAAGATTAAAGTATAACAACAATGTAAATGTATCTATCAAACAGATGTACAGTACCGGTGTGCCTTCAAATAAATAACCTAACTTATGTTATTCCCAGTAAGCATGACTGGATTGTTGGCAAGTTTATCAGATAATTTAAACCCAAGCAACCACAAGCCACAGCTTATCCACCTTAACTCTGTATTATATTAGAAACGCTTCTAAAGCACCTCTTGATATCTAATACTGAAAATTGTAATTCATTACATTCATTACAAAACTATTTGACTTTGTAGGCCTCTTTATTGTATCCGGTCAAAACATGTAAACTACAATGAACACAAATAACTTATTTCTTTAAACGTAAACTGAAAATGACGTGGATTTCTGCCCTCTTTCTTGCATTATTTTGTGCGTTAAGCAACATTGGGCGTGGTCAGGAGTTAGATGGGTTGCCACGCGCTGCTGGTGGGGGGTAAGGGAATGGAGGAGTGGAAAGGAACTGGCCACCCTCCCGCACGTAAACTCCGGCTCAGAGGTTCGAACCTGCCTTCGGGCAGAATACACCCTTACCTTACCTATATCTCAAACTGGAGTATCGCCGCAGTGATCGAGGGTGACTGGGAGAACTTCCCCGACCTTCACGGCCTGTGACGTAGCCACAACGTCACTGTCGTTGAACAGAATACTCTGCGCTGATCGCTTACAGTGCCGGGCGCCCGCAGCGCGAGCGCCTCTGATTGGTACTGCCATCTATCTCCTGTGTACTAGGACTAAGCTCCACCCTATCAACGCAGTAATTTTCCTCTTGGTGAAACTCAAACCTGACTATTAAGCCCGTTTATCGTCTATTGTCCATCTGACAACATTGTCGAGGTCATTTTGCAGTATTTTAGAACTTCATGAAACACTTTGCTCTAGTGATGGGATAATCGAATACTTTCAATATTCGTATAACCTCTATACGATTAGTTACATAATAGAATGAAATAATCGAATTAGTTTCAAATATCATTCAATTGTATCGCATACAATATTCGCATGTGTCATGAATCAAATCTCCTCTTTAAGGCTGTCTGATGGATAATCGATTGAAATAAGCGAATAGATGTACTCTTATGAAAAATAGGAATACTCATTTTTTCAAACGTATCTCCAAATGTTGAAACTAAACGAGTGAATTCACTGTCTTAATAACATCACTTTTCATTCCATTATTTCGAAAGCATTCACTATTCATTTGCCTCATTAATTAGAATGGAGTTTCGAATGAATAATCGAAAAATAATCGAATGGGAAGTAAAATCAAATAATCGAACAAAGTGAAATAATCGAATAAGCGATTATTTTGTATTCGATTATCCCATCACTACTTTACACTAAAAATTAAATTTGCAGAAAGGTAACAGACTTCGCTATATTTTACAACACCTACAATGTATAAATATATCAAAATTTTAGGGCTTAATATTTCCGTATCGTTTATAATTGAAGTTAAGGCAATACATGACATTAACATAACTTGTTACTAGAAGAAATGATGAACCTGCTGCATTTGTTCTCGGGCTGTGGACAGTTGTGTAGCAATATTCTGATTTCTTAAATAGTTCTTCCTACCATGTTCCCTTGATACACTGCATGAGACTTAACGAGTACGTAAACAGTATTTTCCGCCTTAAGCAAGTTTCGTTGCCACCAGGCAGTTCAGACGAAGAGTCAGAACATTGTTCCTGCATTTCTTCGTTCAACAAAACCTCAACTTATCTTTGCATTCTTCTGTATGTTATTTTATAATCGAAGGAGGAGTTAAATTTTGCCAGCGAGGCTCACAAAAAGCTCAGCGTTACTCTTTATCTCAGAGAACGGTTTTACGTTTAAAATATCACAGCACTTAACCATTCCCCGTTTCACGACACATAAAAAAAATATATTGTTGCAAAACTTTTATGCGAAGCTCTAATCACACACATTAACAAAAGGACGCTGTAGTTTTATCCCGCTGCTGCCATAAAGTCTACGGGATTTTACGTGCCTGTGCTGGCCCCACGATGTAAACAAGAGATGATGCGTAGTTAAACACAAGTTACTACGAGAGTTCCAGTGTTTTATTACTGCAGCAAGGCAGAAATTATCACTTCTTCTCTTGCTCGCGCCGACACAGACAGGTCTTATGGCGACGATGGAATAGGAAAGGGCTAGGCATTGTAAGGAAGTAGCCGTGGCCTTAATTAAGGTACAGCCCCAACATTTGCCTGGTGTGAAAATGGAAAACCACGGAAAACCATATTTAGGGCTGCCGAGAGCGGGATTAGAACCCACTATCACCCGGATTCAAGCTCACAGCTGTGCGCCTCTGAGCGCACGGCCAACTCGCCCCGGTAAAATTATCACTTTCCATCCCTCAGTGAGTGTCTTCTTTTTGCTAGAATTTTCACCGAGCGATTTGGATTCGCGGTTTGGGTGGCGCAGCATTGAGCTTGCATTCGGGATACGGTGATTTCGAACCCCGCAGTCGGCAATCCTGAAGATGGTATTTTATGGTTTTCCATTCTCATACAAGATTCAGCCCATGGCCACTTCCTGTTCTGTTCTGTTCTGTCCTGTCCCATCCTTGCCATAAGAACTAACTGTGTCAGTTCCACGTAGGACAATAAATTGCATACCAAAATCGAAGACGGAAGGCTGATGTGCGAGAGATCTGTGTACTCTCTTTTTCTCTTGTCCTATCTGCTGAACGCCATTCTAACGCCGATAATGACAATAATTCCATAACAACAGTACTAGAAGACCGGCGCTGCTCCGAAGCATTCGTTATAAACAGGTCAAATAACTCCTCTTGATGTGCCTGCCGTAATCATATTGTTTTGCCTGCCATTTCCAATGGTTTAATGATCATTAAATAAGAAGCGCGTTAGGGTATGCCGCAATTCGTAATCAGAATTCATCCATTTTGACGTCAGCATGCCGTCCATTTGGTAAAACTCTATCCACATATTTAGGGGCTGCCTGGCCGAGGCGGTAAAGGCGTGGTCGGTTCGGCCGGAAGGTCGTGGGTTCGAATTCCAGTCAGGAAGGCGTAAAATTTAAGAAACGAGATTTTCACTTCCGGATGTGCATATGGCCCTGAGTCACTCAGCCTATACCAAAAATGAGTACCAGGTTAATTCCTGGGGGCAAAGGCGACCGGGCGTAGAGCTAACCATTCTACCCCATCAAGGGCCGAGGTTAAGGATAGTGGAAGCCTTTACCTCACCCCTCCAGGGGCCTTCATGGCCTGTACGGAGATGACTTGGCTTTGCTTTGCTATCCTCATATTTGCTTTTTCTGCCCTGCAGTTCTTGATGATTACTTTGTATGTCGCAGAAGGCAGTGGTATTTTTAATCGCAGTTTTTCTGTATAGAGCGTTTGTCTTGTGAACTCATAGGCTAGTCTCGAAGGAGCGTTTTTTGCCAGGCAGAGAAATTTTTAAACATACATGTCCTTCACTCTTTCTAGTGTAGCTAGGTTATCCTTCGATAGGTGTTCCCAGATAATGTCTAAGCCGTATGTCATGATGTCTGTACGTATATTTTTTACTCTTAGTAGTGCGTAAGTTATTAGGAACTCTCTGCCATCTGTTGAATATATTTGGATGCTGCAAAAGGTTAGAAAAGCAAAGAGTATCTAGCAGGGAATAACATTCTTCCGTGATGAGAGGATGTGCATACTCTCTGGCTTGACCCAGGTGATAATCAAACAAGGCTGCATGCAGTGACATTACTAAGGATGAAAATCACATGGCCCCGTGGTGTAGTGGTAGCGCGCCTGCCCCTTAACCGAAGGCCCCGTGTTCGATTCTCGGCCAGGTCTGGGATTTTTACCTGGACGTGAGGGCAGGTTCGAGGTCCACTCAGCCTACGTGGTTAGAATTGAGGAGCTATCTGACGGTGAGATAGCGGCCCCGGTCTCGAAGGCCAAGAATAACGGCCGAGAGGAATCGTCATACTGACCACACGACACCTCGTAAACTGCAGGCCTTCGGGCTGAGCAGTGGTCGCTTGGTAGGCCAAGGCCCTTGAAGGGTTGTAGTGCCATGGGGGGGGGGTTAGTCTCTTAGCAACCTGCTGAGTACAGAATGTATTGCGGGTTAGAGTAAGCCTTCGCCTGCAATTATTGGAGTGATCATTTAATGATTTGATGATTACTCAAACATGGCTGATCTTAAGAGACGTATTATTGGGAACGCTCCGCCATCTGTTGAATATATTTGGAAGCTGAAAAAGGTTAGAGAATCAAAGAGGATCTAGGAGGGAATAGTAGGCTATTCTTCCGTGATGAGAGAATGTCATTCCGCAGGGAATAAAGCGAAAATGAAGCAAGTGGAACGGACAGAGGAGTTTGCCAAAGCTGCTTTTAGTAGACTAGAGATTCACCCACAGTGCGGGGAAATGGACAAGGTTAATACATTCAAGTACCTAAGTGAAATAATTCATGTTGATGGACTCGATAAGGAAGGAAAGAGCAACAAGACTGGACCTAGCACACAAACTGACTAAAGATGTCTACAATAAGAAGAATCTCGCAAGGAAAAGTAAAATTAAACACTACAACACAGTAATCAAACAAGAGGGTCTGTATGCCACAGAGTACACGTTCTCTATGAGAACCGGAGAGTAAAAACGAAAATGTTGAGGGAAATCTGGGGACTACTGAACGGAGGAAGGAGAGTTTAGACATAAGAGGAATAATGGTCTATAGAAACAAGAAGTGGCGGTGATAAACTTCGTTGGGAAGCAAGCATAGGACAAGGTGTAAGTCAAGGATGTGCCTTCTCGCCAGTAATATTCAGAAAGCTCTAGATGAAACAAGGGCAAAGAGGTGGTGTTAAGATTCAAGGAGAGAGAACAGATACAATTCCTTTTAATGACTTAATGGCAGGAATAAAGCGGAGAGTGAAGAAGAATTAACGACAATGCTGGAAGTAATGGACAGTACTTTTATATATGGGTATAACATGGAAATAAATTCAGACAAAACAAAAGTAATGGTGATGAGTGAGCAACAAAGAGAAACAAAGGTAGTTCTGTTCAATAACGTTGAAGAGTTTTCTTGTGCTCAGCAGAATTAACCAGGCAAAGATAGCTCTATCAACCAGCAGAGTGGGATGTGTCAGACCCTACCCACTGACGCTGGGGTGTATGCAGGTGAACCTGTTTTTTGACATGCTCTATTGGTGGAAAAATATCTGGATCCCTCCTTGGGAGCTTAGAATTTCCATTCAGGCAAAGACAGTCATAAGTTATAAGCGATACCCCTGCTCCCTCTTAACAGTCAGTCTGGTGTTGGTGTCCGTGCCAAGTGCACACAATTTGCAAGGAACATAGGGACATTCACTTCAAATCAAATTAAACAATAGATCACTACATCTGATGAAAAATGAATACTTATTCAAGTTAAGAATGTTCCCCATCAAGATACATACGATACAAACCATTACCCATTTTACTATTCAAAAAGACATACTTTATAAGTCAAGTGGCTCCACCATACAGACGTGGAATTCTAAATCCTAGACGAACATAGGAACGTTTCGTTGCTGTAGGAGCGACGACATATTTAGGCACCAGCCGCAGCAATTTTCATGTCTCATTTGGCTTCAGTTTTGGATGTGTTGTCGGTCTTCATCAATGTTTTAGACTTCGATTTTAAATCGGGACATACCAGATTGTTTTCTTTATTATTGGGTGTATGTGAGCATATGTTCTCCAATTGAATCGTGGCTGCAGATGACCCAATGTATGTGGGGTCGAAGCTAGTACCAATTATACATGACACTATATCAACCTAATGATATTGAATAGGTGGACCCTTCTCTACACTTTGATAGGCAAAGATAGCTTTCAATAAAAAGAGAAAGCCCTTCACATCTAAAAATATCAGGTTAAAACTGAGAAAGCAATTAGTTAAGGCATATGTATTCTGTATTTCTGTACAGAAGTGAGACCTGGATACTAGGGGTGGCAGAGAGGAATAGGGTGGAAGCCTTTGATCAATGATGCTAAGGACGAATACCGGAAATTCCTTGGACAGATAGAATTACTAATGAGGAAGTAATGGAAAGAGTCAGAGAAACTCCGAGCTTGTCAGTGAATATGAAGAACATAAGAAATACTTGATTTGGACGTATAATGAGACTTGAGAGTTTACTAGCCAAATTTGTAGAGGAAGGCCTAGACTGGAATGTATTGGGCAACTGATGGAGGAGCTGGGATGCCAATCTTATGTAGAACTGAAGAGAAGGGGACAAAACTCGAACCTTTGGAGAACTGCTGACAAGCAACCTTAGGGTTGTAAACTTCGATAGTATTACAAGGATGAAGGAAGTGAAAGGATGCCAGACACCACCAGAAAGAGGAGAATTAAATTTTTTGGTCACATAATGAGGATGCATAATAGCAGATTAATAAAAGGAGCGTGTAACAGGTTTACAAGAGCAAGATTGGCAACCAGTGGATGTAAGGTGTAGAAAAGATACAACAGACAGAACAACTTTCAGAAGATTGATACAACATTTGTAGGGGTTCCAGGAGAAGGAAAGAGGAAAGGTAATGACATCTGGACACCGAGAGAGGAGGAAACAGCAGAGTGCAAGGATCTAGATGAATACACAGTGTTACTTTCCGTGAAACTTAGATGGCCAAAATAAGATTATTATTATTATTATTATTATTATTATTATTATTATTATTATTATTATTATTATTATTATTATTATTAATTCCGATGAGGCCTGCTGAGGACCACGTGCCAATTTCAATTCAGTTCTTCATACTGTGTTGTTTTCTCTTCCGTTCCTTCCAATATTCTTTCAACCTTTCACTATGCTGTTTCCTTCTCTCCTCGGACCACTTCGCACCAGGCTTCTTGTTCAATCTTCCTTGGAATCCTTTCATACGTACTACCCTCTTTCTAAAAATTTCTCTGTCCACAGTTTCTTCTTCTCTTGTATTATTTCTTTCTAAATCTTTCCTAACTTCTTGAATCCAGCTAGTTGTTGCCTTTTTTTTCCCAGAGGTACTTGAAAATCCTTTTTATTAATCTGCAATCATCCATTCTGCAAATATGTCCGAAAAATTGCAATCTCCTTTTTCTTATGGTTTCTGTTATGTTTTCTATGTTCCTGTATATTTCATCATTAGATCTTAATTTCCATACTTCTGTTGTTTTCACAGGGGCTAAGATTTTTCTCCTTCTAGTACCTCTAGTACCTCCTTTCTAGTACCTCAAGTTTATCTAATCTATAGTTTAGTACCAGGCATTCACTTGCATATAAGCATTCCGGTTTCACCATTGTAGTGTAGTGCCTTATTTTAGGATTTTTAGACACTTTTTGTTATAAAAATTATTTGTGATACCATACGCTCTTTCCATCTTGTGTACCATTTCTTCTACTGCAGATTTGTCTAAACCATTTTCTTGAATTATTTCTCCCAGAAATTTGATTTTTGTTACCCTTTCTACTGGACCAATATCTGTTGCCAAAACTTTTGGAGCATTCTTGATGTTTGTAATAATTTTTTTTCTAAGGAGATTCTCAAACCTGCATTGTTGGCTATTTCTTTCAAGAGATTGATTTGTGTTGTTGCACTTCCTCGCACTCTTAATTCCACCATATTTCTCTTTTCCTCCTAGCCTGTCCGAGTGTTTTCTTTGCGGCTTCATTGATTCCTGTGCATAGTTCTTGCCAGTTCCCCTTTCTGCTGGTCCGGATTTCGTCCCTGACGTTTCTAATGATGTCTTCAGTGATGTTAATTTTGTTTGTGTTGTATCTCATTATTTTAGGTGGGTCTCTCTTTTGTCGTATTGGGAGAAAACGGATTTTAAATTTGGAGATATTGTGGTCTGAATCGAATTCACCGTTCCTAATCACTTTGACGTTCATCACCTCCTTTGAGTTTTTCCTTGTTATCGCTACGTGATCCAATTGGAATTCTCCTAGTTCGGGATTCGGAGATACCCATGTCTTTGATTTTCTCGGGAGTTTCTTGAAGTGTGTTGACATAAGTTTCACCTGAAAAGCTTTGCAGAGTCCAATGAGCCTTTCCCCATTCTTGTTTGTCCTCTTATGTGTTGGATATTCCCCTGTACTTTCGTTCCTTCCCAATCTGTGCATTGAAGTCTCCCAGCAAGATTTTTACGTTGCTCTTGGGTATCCGGGTGATTTCAGTTTTCAGAAGATCCCAGAAGTCGTCAACTTTCTGTGGGTTCTTCTTGTTGTCTTCGTTGATCGGGGCGTGACAGTTGATGAGAGTGTACCTCTTATTCTTGCATTTAATAGTTAGTAGAGACAATCTGTCAGATTTTGATGTGAAGTCTGTGACACTGTTTACTACCTTCTTGTTTACGTAGAAGCAGGTTCCGAGCAGAGGCATGTTAGCGGTTGTTCTAATCGCCGGCTTTCCTTTGAATATTCTGTATTGGTTGATGTCTATGATGTTTTCTTCCGGGAATCTTGTCTCTTGTACAGCTAGGATCTGGATTTGATTTTTTCCAAAAGCTTTTCTAGTTCTTTTTGCTTTCC
This sequence comes from Anabrus simplex, assembly GCF_040414725.1. Taxonomy (NCBI): domain Eukaryota; kingdom Metazoa; phylum Arthropoda; class Insecta; order Orthoptera; family Tettigoniidae; genus Anabrus; species Anabrus simplex. Next base: position 733,869,053 of record NC_090265.1, read on the forward strand.
GACTCTGGTGAGTTGACGTTTATTGTTCCAATGAAATAGTTCTTCTTGAATTTGAGTTTGGAAGGTGATTCAAGACGCTCCGACTCGTCTTTCTCGCAGATGTTGGGACTCCCCAGAATCCTAGGTCCCGTTGCATTGCATAGTGCCGAGCTGCCACCTGGGGTAGTGCTTTCTTTCAGCGACATTTCCATCTTGCGAGTGAAGTTGTGATTTGTGAAGGAAGGAATTAGCTCCCAAAGTAAGATCGGATTGTTAGTCCGAAATGTTTATTTGTTCGTGGTTTACTCCACTAGGTTCTTCCGCTCTCATTGCCGTTGGGAGTTAAGATTCCTCTTCCACCTTCGAGACCGTTGACCGAGCACCTTGCAGCCGCCTCTAACATGGGAGAGAGACGCTGCTGATAAATAGTGTACTCATACAATTCCCTGAGTACTGGGCTGCCTCTTCCGCAATCTCCACCGTTCCGAAGTTCTTCTCCGCTGTAGATACCGTTGAGGTCTTCACTTGTAACCCTGAGCTGGGACCCTTACCAGATGATACACACCGGGTCAGTGTGCACTGGGACTCGCATAGGCAGGGGCGCCACTCCCTGGGTAGGGCTGCCTCCGAAGAGGGTCCCTACCTGCTACCTATTATTATTATTATTATTATTATTATTATTATTATTATTATTATTATTATTATTATTATTATTATTATTATACATATTCAGTGTACACTGTTATCCCTTTCTGCGTTCAGTCTGTAACCCTCTGTTATTTTACTAATCACCCCCACATCCTCTATTTGTAAGTAGTTCTGCGACCTCGTTCAGTTCTGTACTTCTTATCTTTAAATGGTTAGAAACTGAGCCTAACCATTGTCGTGTTGGTCTCCCTCTACTTGTCTTACTCTCGATAACAGAGTCTATTATTCTCCTAGGTAACCTATCCTCGTCCATTCGCCTCATATGACCCCGCCGCTCAAGCTGGCTTACGCGTACAGCTTCATCCATCGAGTTCATACCTAACTTATCCTTTATCTCATAATTTCGAGTACCCTCCTGCCATTGTTTCCATCTGTCTGTACCAGCAATCATTCTCGCTACTTTCATGTCTGTTGATTATAACTTATCAATAAGATATCCTGAGTCTACCCAGCTTTCGCTCCCGTAAAGCAAAGTTGGTCTGAAAACAGACCGATGTAAAGGTCGTTTCGTCCTGGAGGTTTTTTACAGAATGTTGTTGATCGCAACTGCGAGCTCTAGATTTACTTCATTCAATCTCGCACGTCCTAAATACTTGAAATTATCTACCTGTTCCAGCTTTATATCCCCAATATGGATTTCCTACCTACTGACATCAATTTAGTCTTCAAAAAGCTGATTTTCATACCATACTCATTGCACCTGTTTTCAAGTTCCAAGATATTAGACTGCAGGCTTTCGGCACAATCTGCCATTAAGACTAAGTCGTCAGCATAGGCCAGACTGCTTACTACATTTCCACCTGCCTGAATCCCTCCCTGCTACTTTATACCTTTCAGGAGATGATCCATGTAAACTACGAACACTAAAGGTGAGAGATTAAAGCCTTCTCTATTAATGTTATTGTGATTATTATTGTTATTATTATTATTATTATTATTATTATTATTATTATTATTATTATTATTATTATTATTATTATTACTACCATTATTATTCTCTTATTCTTTAGTTTCACCCTCTTTGGGGTACGTTGAATCACTCATTTCTCTGTGTGTTTTCTTCAATTATTTCTTTAGCTTTTCGACTGAATAGTAATTTTTCTGTAATTTTTAATTCTACTAAGTCTTTTTTCAGTTTCTTTGAATCAGTTGGATTTTGTTTTGTGGCTACGGAGGAAGCCAAAGATTTGTTTTGTTAATCTATTAGAGTTCATTCCTTCTTTTTCGCATAGTATCTGAGAGTTTTTCCATTTTCTTGTAGAGTGTTTCATTCTTGATGTTTATTATCTTATTGTCCTGAAATTTTGGTCTGAAGATATTCCTTAAAATTTTCCCTTCTTTTAGCTCGAGTGTCTCCATCTGGCCATTGAAATTCATGTTTAGTGTTTTTGCTGCGTATAGTGCTTCTGGTTTAATCACTTGTTCAATTTTGGACCCCCATGAAAGTGATTTCTTCTTGTATGTATCTTTTGTTAGTTGGAAGACCAGTTCAAGTTTATTTTTGCTGGATTACATTGCTTTCCACAGCATTTCAACTACTCCATTCTTCGAGATATATGAATATTTTACTATTTCAATCTTTTGTACTTGGTCTTTGAGGTATTTATGTGCGTGTTTGTTGTTTGTCATGATTTTGGTTTTTTCGAAGGAGATGCGAAGACCTGCTTGTTTCTCTAGTTCAAGAATTTGATCCCTTGCTTCCTCCATTCATTCAGCAAACAAGGCCATATCTGCAGAATAAATACAATTGATTTTAAGGTTCTTATTTCTGTAACCCAGTCTAATTCTACTCTTTATATTTTTATTCCATTCTTTAACTACTTTCTCAAGCGCACAATGGAACAACAACGGTAAGAGCCCATCTCCCTGTCGTACTCCCGTTCATATTTAGAACGAATCTGATAGATTATTATTATTATTATTATTATTATTATTATTATTATTATTGTTACGGAGTATTGTGGATGTGCAGAGGTGAAAGAAGGTGCTGGGGTGAACAGGTCTCAAAATACGAAATTAAAGTTAATTTAACAAGGTTATATTTTCTTTGCAAAATCAAAAAATAACAAGAATGGCAGGTACAGAGTAGCAAAGCAAACAATCGGGAATGTACAATTACAGAGTTACAGGATTTGGGCTCCGAGAGCCACACATAATTCTTGAGCAATAAGCTCAACCTTACGCTATACAAGATTCAACCAAGGGGCAGAAGACCCCAATCATGCCCAGGAGCTCTTGCTCCCAATTACACAGTAAAGCCTCCTCGAGGCACGCAGAAACAAATTTTAAGAAAGAGCGACCCGCTCTTAAGTTCAAGCCTATCAAAGGCCACACCAAACTCCACTTTCAAGCTGTCCTCCAAGGACACATACACAGGGGTAAAAATACCCAACCTACTGAGGCCTATTCAGAGAAGAAACAGAAATATTACATGGCCTCTAAAATACCAACATGAGAGGAGGCGTTTTTGCACTCCTAATATACTTTATTTAAAACCTACTTGGCGCTAGGCCTCTAACGCAAGGGCTAATCCCATACTAAAGAGGTGACTTATAGAAGGAGACAATTTACATTACGTTAAGGAAGAAACGGTTGTGAAAATAAGTTCACCTCAACGCAATATGAGTGGGAGCTCGAGAGGGTTAAGCACTCTCTATCCCAATATGTAGTTTAAAAAAGATGGAATGATACCAAGTGTCTTTACATTTTAAAGGAAAGTTACATGGTAGAAAGGCTTCGGACCTGCCCCGAGAGTTAAACTGCTGAGCTAGCAAGAAAAGAAGTTATTAAACGGCCATTACCAGGTGGTTGAACTGCTGCCCGAAGAAAGAGGCGCTTCCCGCCCCCTGCTACGTACTTTACACACTGATAGATGTTACTGAAGTGGCGCGGAGACCCGAAAATCAGCAGTTTATATACCCTCGTGGAAAGTTCGAGGCGTTTCAGGAATGAGAACACCCTCCCACAAGAATTTTATTGGCTAACAACGAAAACCCCTACACAAGATGAAGAAGAAACACATTATTGGTGGAAAATTAATTACAGAAATTCCTTATTGGTCAAATTCAAAACTGGCGGAAAGAAAGGGTTAATATTGCCAACTTAAACAATAAGTGAAAGAAATTTAACAAAGAACAAACTTATGAATTCAAAATTTCTCCAAAAAACACAGTTCTTTCACTTCGCACTAGGGTGCATAATTGTAGTTCTTCAGTAGTGCCATCTGGAAGAGAATGTCCACACTTCTTACTACAGGCAAAACAAAAATACATCGAAAACGACCCAGTTCAGAAACTTCAAAATTTACAAGTAGTGACATCTTCTGAGAAACTTGAGAATTAACACAGTAGATAAAGTTCAGACTTCCTCCAGTAGAGGAGTTTCAACTGGCGCAAAGTTTGAATTAGCGGCGTGGGGGTGTACCACCCGGTACAATTATTATTATTATTATTATTATTATTATTATTATTATTATTATTATTATTATTATTATTATTATTATTATTATTATTATTATTATTATTGCTCCTTACGGGCACACAGATTTGCTGCTATTTGACACAAGGAAACAAGAGCGGCAGGTGGTAATGCGAGTTCTTGCTTTCAGACAGCATCAATATACTGAGTACCTTTTTACTCGTCACGTTAGCCTGTGCACCCATTGTTCTCGTAGAAGCTGTCTGCTGACCCCTGGAGCTCTGCAATCAGTGCTGCAAACCCATGAGAGTAGATCATGGTTAAGAACTTGTCTGTACCTGGCTAAAAGCATCGTCTTCCCTGTTTGTCTTTCTCGTTATCCGTTATTGACAAGGGCGTACTACCTGTGGCTTTATCTACTTTAACAAGTTCTTTTTAGTAAGGTCTAGCAACTCCAATCCTAATACGTCTGTCGCGGTTTCAAATTCTGACAATTCAGGGCGGTATTTAATGCAAGATCAGTGCGCAACGGCAACATAGACCTTGTAGAGATAGTACGCTGTTTTCTGACTGAGATATTTTCGACAATACAATTACAAACATGGCCAGGTAAGACACAACAATTTTAGCCTCACTCACAAGTCATTGCCATGTTATTCTGTTCCAACCTTGTTCCTGTTCTTCAAGGAAATGGCTTGATCTCCACAGAGAAGTGTCGATCTGGTTTCGCGTCCAAACTCTATAGTCACTGTAGGTCGTTCTAAATGGTTGATAGAAGGTAGTTCGGGTTTAGGAAGGGTTATCCAGTGAGTCTCAACTTGCGCGATTCCAGCAAGGTATAGCAGACATTTTAGATTCAGGAGGTCAAATGGACTGTATTGCTATTGACCTATCCAAGGCCTTAGATAGAATAGATCATGGGAGACTGATGATGAAAATGAGGTCTATGGGACTAGATGAAAGAGTCACAGGATGGATGGTTATATTTCTAGAAAAGAGAACTCAAAGAATTAGAGAAGGTGAAGATTTATCTGATTCTGTAATGATTACGAAAGGGGGTCCAACAGGGCACTTTTATTAGACCGTAATATTTTCTTCTAAATATAAATGATATCGGTAAAGAAGTGGAATCACGGATAAGGCTTTTTGAAGAGGATGTTATACTGTATAGAGGAGTAAATGAATTGCAGGAGTGTGAGCGAGATGTTGTGAGATGGACAGCGGACAATGATATGATGGTAAATGGGATGAACATTCAGGTTTTAAGTTTTACACTAAAAAGAGAAGTCCTCTCAGTTTTAATTATGTTGATGGATTGATCATACCTCATTGGGAACAATGTAAGTACCTACGTGTTCATATACGGAATGATCTTCATTGGGGTAATACTATATGAGGTTCTAAATAAAGGTTACCGATCTCTTCACATGGTTATGCGAGTATTTAGGGATTGTAGTAAGGATGTCGCAGGTAATAAAAAAATACTGGAAGGATGTTAGAAAGAAGAATGAGAATAAACATTGAAAGAGAGTTACAAGAGGAACAATATGGCTTCAGGAGTGGAAGATCTACAATGGACCCAATCTTTAGCATGCGGCAGTTGGGAATATGGAAAGTATCTGGTGATGACTTTCATAGATCTAGAAAAGGCATATGATAGTGTCCCCAGAGAGAAAGTTTGGTAAACTATGGTTAAAAAGAGACTCGGAAGAGAACTGTTAGAAATGGTGCAAGCAATGTACAACTGTGTTAGCAGAGTACTGACCCCAGTTGGAAAGACAGAATTGTTTAGGAATAAGAATGAGACATGGGAGTGTGCTGTCACCTCTTTTCTTTATTGCGGTTGTTGTAACACACTCGATCTAATCCCATACATTCAATGTACAGTATTTACTGTTTAAACTCAATCGTGATAGATTACAGACTTGGCCCACAACAATTCACTTCACCGATTCAAGAATGGCCATCATACACAACTAAAAAAAGAGTAAACGTAGTAAACAATTCAAAACAAATTAAATTCTCAACATTTCTCTCAGCCTGAAATAATGAGAATAATTTCAGTTAATTTAGTATCACAAAAAACTTATGCCTGCAAATATCACAGGACGCTTTCTTCACCATAGTTCTATAGTCTATAACTTAAGATGAGTATTTTGGATTGGGGACCACTCTGCGACCACTACGGGTTCTCTACCCATGGGGAATGTTATCAGGTGAAGAGGCTTTGCAAATTAAGGGGTCCTCACGATTGTCTATCCCCAGAGGGTACAGTTTGATCAGTGTTCCATCTTTCAGTCTTAACTTGGCTACCCGATATACACCGCCCTTGCTAGGAAAGAGCGACACTATTCTTGCTAGTGGCCACTCCACTCCTTTTTGTTGTTCGCAACCAACCTGACCACATCACCTTCCTTCAAAGTCGATGTTTCTTTTCCTTTTCCTTTGAGGCGCTGGATCAGCTGGGACCGATATTCCTTCCTCAATCGTTGTTTCTGTTCTTGCATCAGTGTTGTCGGTAGCGCAGGCGTGCCTGGAACTTCTCCTTTTCGAGATGATCAATATCTTGTACAAAATCCGCTCTAACATCGCTACGAAACATTGATGGTGTCAAGGGATGGATTTCAACCCTCAGGATCCTCTGATATATAAGTCAGTGGGCGTCCATTAACAACGGCCTCTACATCGCAAAGCGAAGTCAGTAATTGTTCATAAGTGAGTACAGACCTTCCGAGCATTCGTCTCAACAATTCTTTAATGAAACGGACGAGACGTTCCCACCATCCTCCCCACCAACTTGCAGTAGGGGGATTGAACTTCCACTCTATTTCTTGAAACCTAGATTCTAGTTGAAGTTATTGGAGATCTAGACTGCTTAATGCATTGGAAGCCCCCAACAAAATTAGTACCATTGTGAGAATAGATAATGGATGGACGGCCCCTTCTAGCGATAAATCTCCTCAATGAAAGAGTGAAAGCTTCGGTACTTAATGAAAAAAACAGTTACAAATTGACTGCCTGGAAGACGGCACAGGTGTAGAGAACAATCCATACCTTACAATTACCTCTCAGAATTAATGGTCCTGCCATGTCAATGCCAACCACTTCAAAAACAATGCCATCCTTTACTCGATCCTTAGGTAGAGGGGCAGACTCTGTTTCAGCACTCTTTAATCAACATTATTTAATTTATGACGTTTACTCTGGAGACAACTTGCTATCATCTTCTTTACAGTCCTCCTAGTTTGTATTATCCGATACCTTTTCTTCAAATAAGCCATTAATAACTGCAAATCGGAATGACAATCAAGTATATGTTGCTCCATAATCATTGCTTCCACTATTTCATGTTCCTTAGGTAGCAACAATGGGTATCAAAAATTCATGAGATCCTCTCTCATCGCAATCTTGTTCTTCTCTCGGATGAGACCTTCCTCGTACCTGAAAACATTTATCCCATTGACGTTATCACCTTCTGCTGGGAATGAATCTGACTGAATACCTTTGATGACAATCAGGTCAGCTGCCTTTTTTTCTGAAAAGTGTAAGGGACCTGCATGGGAGTTAATCTTCCTTGCATTACTACAGAATCTAAGAATCCATGCCACAACCCTAACTCGTTGAGAAAACCTCAAATTTCTTGTTATTTCGAGATTTAGCATTGTCATAGTGTAGTCCATCTTCTTCTTACTTTCTGCTAGAACTGCGGTTTCATCCTCATTGTCTTCCAGCTGATTAAATGGTCACTCTTCTTCTGGTCGTTTTAACCATTCCGGACCTTTCCACCATGACGAGTCCTTCAGCTTGGTCGGAAAACATCCTCTTGATTTGTGATCAGCCGGATAGTGCATTCCTGGAATATGTTTCCAGTCCTCTGGACATGTTAAACTCCTGATCTCTTTTACTTTGTTGTCAACAAATGGAGCCCATGGTTCGTCTCTTCTTATCCAAGATAATGCGGTTCAAGAATCTCTCCAGAAATATTCTCTTACATCTTGATGTAGAGCAGACTTAACTGTTGATGCGAGTCTATTTCCAACGAGGCAGCCTAATAATTCCAGCCTGGGAATAGTGATGGTTTCAAGCGGGGCTACCCTGGCTTTAGCTAACAGCAGCTGCACTGAAACTTCCTGGCCACTTTCAGTTCGTAGAAAGATCACAGCAGCATAAGTGTGTTGGATAGCGTCTACAAAGGTATGAAGCGACCATCGATTCCTTTCCTTCACACCGCCTGTGATTAGTCGAGGAACTTCCACTTCCCTTAAGCAGTTTATTTCCTGATAACGCTTACGAAATTCACCAGCGATACTCTCAGGTAATGGCTGTCCCACTTCTGTTTGACCTTCTTGATTTCATTTACTACGCACCATGCCTCCTGCAACAACGGCTTGAATGAGAGAAGTGCTGGAGTGAGAAACACAATGATATCAACAATCTTGTGTATTAAGGAAAGTAAGATTCTCTTCGTCAATACTTCTGGGAGAGCTAAAGATTCTGTATTAAATTCAACACTCACTGTGTCCGATCTTCTGTTCCACTGTATTCCAAGAACCTTTGTGATGTATCCCTTCTCAATTTCACTGTCCTCCATTGGTGTGATTCCTTCTGTTGAATATCCCCAGTTGTAAGTTCCATTTTTTGTATCACTCAGCAGTTTAACGCTCTCAGTTCGAAATGTATCAAATTCTTCCTTCGAAGCTACCGATGTCACACAGTTGTCGACATACATCGACTCCATCAATTTATGTGCTGTTAACTTTTCTTCCTTACGTACATTGGTAATATGGTGTTTTAGTATAAATGGACTGAAGGTAGTTCCACAAACCACTCGTGAGTGCCGGTAAACTTTAAATTTCTTCATATCACAATTCTTACACCATAACAAAAGCAAGGAAATCACGAACTTATGTCGCAACCTCAATAATTTGGAAGACTTGTTGGATGCCTGAAGTAACTCCAATTACGTTCACTCGAAATCTGAGAAGTACCTCTGGAATTAACTGAACATGATTGGGCCCTTTCCATAGACAGTCATTCAGTGAAACACCTTCTTCTGTCTTGCAGTATGCGTCGAAGACTGGATGAACAGGAGTTGTTAAGCTTGTTAATTTAATTACTGGCCGATGAGGAAGATAATGGCAGCATATTTCTAATTATTCATTTGGTACCTCTGCTATGCATCCTTCTTTCTTCCAATCGGTGAAAATCTGACCGTAACTGGTGAATAGGGTTGCTTTCATCAGCTTGTCAGTTGTAGATTCAAGCCTATTCTCTGCAATAGGCTTATTTTAACTGATCTCGGGGTGACCTTTTCTCCACGGGAGGTTTATTATATAGCGACCATTGCCATCTCTTATCAAAGTGCTAAGGAGATACTGTTTGACCTCTTCAGTCGTTTTGTCTTCTACCTGATCACAGATACCAATAGTCTCCAGGTTCCAAAGCTCAGATATGGTTCGCATATCGTCACAAGCCATTGAGATGGTGAGGTTACTCAGACTAACATCAACAGATTGGTCTTGCCTCTCACCAGCCAAAATCCATCCAAGTTTCGTTTCCACGGCCAGGAGTCCATTATTCAAAAGAACTGCCTTTCCTGTGAGAATCTTGGCGTATATATCCATTCCTATGAGGAGCTCAATCTCGGGGAAATCATCATGCAAGTCACTGATCCACATCCTCTTCATTTTCAACTCTTGCAGCAAGTCCGAAGATCTTGAGACTCGTGGAATCGATTGACAAATTCTAGGATGGTCCCGTAACTCTATTTCACAATTGAATTGTCCATCATTTCTTCCTGTCTTCATTTGTTTAATGCTAGAAGTTTGATCTGCACCAAAGGAAACATGGGTTACCATTTCTTCTGCACAAGGTTCTAGCCTTGTACTCTGGAGGAGGTAACTTCGTTGTGAGGCACAGTCCAACAATGCTCGTACAGTTTGCAATGTGAAGAGCAGTGTTTGTATGGTTAGCTAGGTTGGATGTAACTTGTGTTTCCCTCCCAATCTTAGATTCACTCTTCTCAGCTCGTGATAGACTTGCAGTTCTCAGCTAAGTGGGTAGGTTTTGTACACAGATAGCAACGACCTCTTTCTTTCATTTTGATCTCCGTTCTTCTATACTCATTTTCCTATTAAAATAACATTTACCACTTTTATGAGATTTATTACGGAAATTGCATGATACTGAAGGACTGTTGTTTAAAGTGCAGCAACAGTGGGAACGGGTCTATCTACACGTTCTTTATTATGTTTCTTCTCCGTCAAGGTAGAACTTAACCTCTTCTCTTTCTTACTTTTCACAGCCAAATTACTAAGTCCTGCTTAAGCTAATCGAATCTGCTACTAGGTTTGGACTTCAGGACGTAGAAATTCCATGAGGAATACACGTGTATAAATTAAGAAGTTATTAGATTTCATTTACTGCACCTTGGCGTGTCTACAAACAGTAGCGGCGGTTAGGGGGTGAGACACAATTTCTCCATTTTTACTTCTTTCTTGTTTAGAGAACTGACTTCTTTGCCAGGCTCGTAATGTCTCTTCTGGGAGGCTAGATTCAACTAATGGAAAGAGCCATGTACTTGGGTCTACAGATGCTAGATTCGAACAACTGAGGGCTCGAAGGAGAGACTCTAGCTTGATTAACACGGTGGGTAATGGAAGCTTGTTCTCTTGTGTCACATTTGAAATCACTAACTTCGGAAATTCCCTTACATACACACGCTCTTCCAAACCGTTCTTGTAGAGTTAGATTGACCTTCGGGTAATTTTCTGACGCCTGTGGATAACTAAGCACAATTTTATGAGGTTCAGTTCTTATTTCCACAACTTGCAATAAATACTGAAATTTGTCACTACCATGCAAACTATCGTCTTTGTGAATCTTCCGAAATAGTGACCAAAACTTAATCACTCCCGTAAATCACCGTTAAATTTCTTAATTTCAGTCTTAGGAAGTTTATAAGTTCTCCTCCTATACTCTTCATGTGCGTCACTTGAAGAACTGTCTGATCTACGGGACGTCAAAATATTATTCATCTGTACCCGTGTAACCTCAAATTCGTCGTTATACTTCTCAGAAGTTTATTTTTCTGATACAATTACAGTCATATCATCACTGCTATCTAAAAGAGCATCTATTATTTTGCTATCTAACTCACGAAGCTCCGATATTAATGCCTGTAAACGACTGAAATTTGAAGTAAGTGCATCATTCAAATCGGGTAGCGTACCCGTTGTGATAATTCTTTTATGTCGTTTATCTTCTTTGTGAAGCATTTTCTCACATGTATACCACTTTTCTTCAGGTTCTCCATAGTTATTCCTTCTCGACTTCGAAGAAATAGTGACTCGGAACCACGCGTTATTGCACATCAAATTCCTTATCTTCTAGGACAGGAGTACACACACAGCATCTATCACCTCGGCGTCACCACAATGTTGTAACACATTCGATCTAACTCCATACATTCAATATATTTACTGTTTAAACTTAATAACAACACATAATCGTGATAGATTACAGACTTGATCAACAACAATTCACTTCACTGATCCATGAATAGCCATGACGCACAACCAAAGAAAAGAGGGAGTAAAAGTACTAAACGATTCAAAACAATTTCAATTCTCAACAATGGTCACGGACGAAATTGTAAAGGAAACAAAGGAAGCCTGTGGAGATAAAGAGATGAAGATACTGCAATTTGCAGATGATGTTGCGATCTGGGGAAAGAGCAACAGATATGGGCAACAACAACTAGATGTACTGAGCGAAACAATTGGGAACTATGGCATGAGAATCAGTACAGATAAAAGGAAGACTATGGCGATGTCAAGAGGGGAAAGACAAGGAAAGAGCACTGTGAAAATTGGAAGTCAGGGTCTGGAAATTGTGGACAGCTTCAAATGCCTGGGAAGTGAATTAATGCAAAATGCTAGGGTGGACATGGAGATTAGCAGAAGTGTGAAGCAGGGCAATGCATTCTACTTAAGTGTAAGAAAACTTGTTTGGAGCAAAGAAGTACCAAGGCAAAGTAATGAGACAATGTACAAAATGTACTATGTACCCATACTGACTTATGCAGCTGAGACTTGGCCTTTGACTATCAGACAAGAGAGTAGAATTCAAGCTAGTGAGATGAAATTCCTAAGACGTGTGATAGGAAAGACAAGGAAAGACGTTACAAAGGAAGTTGGAAAGGAAAGTTAAATAAGAGAGTTGAAAAAAATAAACTAAAGTGGTTTGGACATGTAAAGAGGATGGAGGAGTATAGAATTCCAAGATAGATGCTGGGGGCAAAGTGCGAGGGCAAGAGAGCAAGAGGAAGATCTAGAACAAGGTGGATTGAATCAGTGAAGAGCAGCATAAGAAGACGAAATTTAGACTGGGACAAGATCGTGGAAGAGGAATGGTGGGAGTAAAGAAGAAGATGGAGAAGTGCCATACACACCCCGACCCACCAGAAGCTGGATAAGGGGAAATGATGATGAGTAAGGATGTAAAGGAGAAGACGTATAGCTCCGTGGTAAGAACACAATTAGATTATGGTTCTAGTGTACGGGAAGGACCCCCAGGACTACTTCATACAAGAACTGGAAACGATCCAAAGGAAAACAGCTCGATTTATTCTGGGCGATTTCCGACAAAGGAGTAGCGTTACGAAAATGTCGCAAACTTTGGAGTAAGGAGACGAGCTGCTTGACTAAGTGGTGTGTTTCGAGCCATCAGTGGAGAGACATTAGTAGACGAATAGGCTTGAGTGGAGCTTTTAAAAGCAGGGAATAACGTTGGGACTCAAGAGGACAAATGAGGACAATTCATTTACAGGACTGGGGTAGTTCACCGTGGGAAATGCTCGATACATTTCCAAGTTCTTTGACATTATTTAGGAAAGTCTGGGTAAACAGCTGATAGGGAGTGTGCCACCTGCAGATCAATGGGGACTGCTTTCAGATCGGAGGTGATATGAATATCGTCTTGTAATTACATTCCGCATTTAAAGTCTAAAGAAAAGAAACTTCCTTTAAGAAATCCTTTCTTGTTTATGAACTCTTTATTAGATTAAGACAACTTCCTCATCCACTAGAACACCCTTCCAGTAAAAAGACGAACGGATATTGAATTATCTTCAAACATGGAGACTACTAGCCGTTGTTTACAACTTTGATAGAGATTGCTTCTCAAAATGATTCACTTATTTAATACTGTTACAAGAGTTGATTGCAATCTCCAATCTGCCTCTTCCTCTGCTTACAAACGAAGTGGCGAGAAGATTGGGGCAGGGAAGATGTATGATGAAATCTGCACAGGGCGCGTATAATTGACTCCGTACAAAGAGAAGGGTGAGTAACCAACCGTCTGATCTGTTGATCCCTCACGCGCCTGAAGAGGCCGTCATCGTCTGCTCACTTCAGTTTGAAGGTAGCGGTGCAGCTTGTTGTTTGACTAACAGGACAGTCATTTACGTATGAGTTCTGATGTTTCGAACCCGAGAAACACTTTCGTCCCTGTGTTCAGTTTATAATGTCACATAAATATACCTTATGGCTGGTGATCAACCGAAATTTTTTGTGTCGTAACGCGACAAAACATATGACGGAAGTGTAACCGTAGCAACCGTACAGGCAGGCTGTCATGTAAGGCAGTGATATTCAAACTTTTTGGTTGGGGTACACCCAAAATAGAATTGTTTAACTTCGTACCCCTGAAGTACGAGTATATTACGATTATACCAGAAATAACAAATGATTGTTGCTGGACGCCAAATGATGATAATAATAATAATAATAATAGTAATAATAATAATAATAATAATAATAATAATAATAATAATAATAATCCGTACTTAGGCCTGCCTGCTGTCATTTCTTGATGGATACAGTACTTTTGCATCCATCTCCTGGCACAGGCCAGAGCAAAGTGTAGCTTACACTGACAATATGGAAGCTGCTGGGGTATGGGTGGTGCTGAATAATGACATTCAGAGCACGACTAGTGCATCTGAGTGTTATGAAAAGTGCTGTTCATAGGGTCAGTCGTGCTGCAATAGTACTTTCTAACCCAGTGAGGAAAGCAATGGCAAACTACCTCACTTCTCATCTTGCCTAGTACGCCTCATTTTGGTGCTGCCATTGGTTTTTGGGGTTTCCTTATAACCGCATAACCTTTGGTGGTGTTATTTGAGGATCCAACCAGCCTCTGGGCTGATGACCTAACAGACGTACTTAGGCAAGAAAATGTCGTTTTAGAAGCATCGAACTTTTGGCTGACTGCAGGGTAAATGTTCCCGGAAACAGACCACACATGACCAACTCATTCCAAGCGGAAGCTACCTGAGAAGCGTGGCGAGAGACTCAACAATCATTGGGGACTCGTGTCGATATGGCTGCCAAACGCAAGAAACCATGCACCATGCTACTTCGGGATGCTCACACTTCTCAGGAAGGGAGTATAAGGAACGCCACGAATCGGTTGCCAAGATTTTGCACTAAGAACCTGCAATTAAATACAGACTGGTTGATGAAAGAATCGCCTATTTTAAGTATAGCCCTCGAACTGTACTCGAAAATGACGAGATTAAAAAGTACTGGGACCGAACAGTTATCACGGATTAGCAGAACTGTCGACGAGAGACCGGATATAGTGTTGTTCGAGAAGGAAACAAAACGTGCCGTTCTGATCGACATCGCTGTCCCGAACACCGGCAACTTCCTTGGAAAGTGCACCGACAAAATCAACAAGCAGAGCATGTTGAAAGACTATGAAGAGGCGATAAATGTACTATAACCGTATCGGTTACATCATATAATTAATTGAAAATTGGCTTAGGCAGTGGAAACTTTCGTCAAGCTTCTTTGTCCATTGTCGAAGTCAAGTTCCATCAGATTGCACAACACCTCCATCTTGGTGGTGCAAACACGAGTCCGTCATAGCTGGAGAGATCCCCAGAAAGAGAGCGAGTTATGCAAATGACAAGGATGGAAAATACATAGCAATAACTCCGCCCACTAAAAATGGCCGAAACACGGTAATGCCAACGTGCAAGCTTGATTTGTGTTGTAAGATTTCCAGATAAGCACATTAATTAGTAAGATAAACTTCGGCATGTCATATGTTTTTATAGTAGACCTCTTCCCAAATTACAATTGTTTGTAAAATTTCAACGTGTGGAAAATTACGCCACCAGAAGTTTATCTAAGCACCAGTAGCGTATCCACGATAGCTGAGAACGCAGACTCTGGCAGGGATCCCCGAAAAGGCGCCGTATTTGAAGCTAAATATCAGATCGATTTGTTTTCCACTTATAACCAAATTATCGCCAATGTCAGATACTTGTAGAACGGCTGATATGAAAACTGTGGTGGGGCCCGTTGGCCGTCTATTGTTCGTGTTTGGGTAAAATTATAAAAGAGCCTGCGCTGATGCGGAAGGGACGACTTGACGTGAAGTATTGGAGGCAGACACGCGGTCCGTTGGTGTCCTGGCTTTGCCTGTGTTCGGGAGTGTTACTGTGCAATTTGTCGATACGCTGTATGAAAGACTATGCTCAAGTTACAGATACAGTTAAATTACTGAAAGTACAATAAATTTTGACTAACAGGACGATTGTATCGCTGGAAAGACGACCGCGAGAACTGTATTAGAGTTTCATAAACTGTGTTAGTGAATTACGTAATTTAATTGAACGTCATTAACATTAGACTTGTTCCAGTGAAGAGGACCCGAGGATTATGAAGGTGTTCAAGAGGACCAGAAGAGGATTTGAACCAGTGATCCAAGCCAGCACCGTGATGGGTTAAGCGTCGCCAAGGGCCTTCCCAAGGTCCGAGCCATGGATTCCTCGACATGACGATGAGTACATTAAATTTGAAATACTAACTTTGTACACGCGGGGTTATATTATGTAAATATGTAGATGACGTAATCCAGGTTAGTAAATGTAAAATCCATGTGTTTTTGAGTTAGGGAGAGGCTTGTGAGTGGTCTTCATATTGTATTCAATAACGTTTATCTAAATGGGAACGGAAATTCTAGAATATGGGATAAATTTTCGAGCCTATAAAATGTTACTTTAGAGTAAACCATGTGCATGGATTTATAGATGAAGTATCCGAAAGGTTGAGAGTGATTTAGATTGAGAGGGTAAAATACATATTTGTTTTATTGAAGATTTCAAACGGAAAAATTAATACCTTTCTTTATACGAATATTTAATTGATGTTGGTAATGCATGACGATAGTGTCTTCAAAATGCCAGTATTGGTATGATGATAGTGAGGCTAGTAATGCACTCTGATTTTAAAGTAAATTTGCATGTGTAGAATATAGAGATGGCTGTATTAATTTGTGTAATATGTAACAAGCGTGGACTCGAACGGACGTCCTCCCATTTTAGATAGGGGTTTCCTTCTATGTCAAGAAGTATATACATTTCTTTTAATCTAGAATAACATTATGGCTGCGTTCGGATCCATTTGAGATTTTTCGTTTGCCTTCAAATTTGTAGGAACACCATAGGCTGATTTTTATGTGCGATCGACTAGTTGTGAATCCGGGTACTCCATGTGTACAGATGTGACACTGAAAAGATAAATAGTGGCTTGATGTGAGTTAAAAGAGTTGTAAATGGGCAGAGAATGAATAAGCGAATGAAACTTTTCAATATGATAAGTGGATATTGCTTGAAATTATATATATATATATATATATATTGACCACGATGTTTCCTCAGGGAGACTGATTGTCTTGTTTTGAGAAGGTTTAAAATGAAGGACCTCCATCAGCATTTACAAGCACGGCTCTGCAACGTTATGATTTATGATATGTGAGAGGAGGAACCTGGCCGCTCTCGTAAGAAGGAACTCTGCCAAGAGTATTGTTCAAGCCTGTGCACCAATACTGAGAAACTTACGGGCTTGCAAATATACGATCGCATTTAGATTTCCTTGTAATTCTTTCATTATTATCTTTGTAAAGAAATTGAGTAACTGGAACGCCAGTACAGTATTGTTTGTTGATCTTTTGAATAATTTAGATAGGCATTTTTGGTAGCATCCTGGAGACCACAGGTTCAAAGTACAAGGGAAACCTTGGATTTAACGTCACACATAACTTTTATTTGTTCCATGAAATCCAGTCAGTCGTATGTGTTTAATGTTTACACTTTTGTTTGTAGCGTGATACCATAATGTTTGAATTTGTTCTTTGAGATTTTTTCATGTTTGATGTCTGAATTCGAGAGCGGGTTCTGCCTCGTGATTTAGGCATCGGGTTCATTGGGATGTGGGTTCGATTCCGGACCCGATTATATGTTTAATTTCCCGCGCTGAGTGGCTCAGACGGTTAAAGCGCTGGCCTTCTAACCCCAACTTGGCAGGTTCGATCCTGGCTCAGTCCGGTGGTATTTGAAGGTGCTCAAATACGACAGCCTCGTGTCGGTAGATTTACTGGCACGTAAAATAACTCCTGCGGGACTAAATTCCGCCACCTCGGCGTCTCCGAAGACCGTAAAAGTAGTTAGTGGGACGTAAAGCAAATAGCATTATTATTATTATTATTATTATATGTTTAATTTTGTTGTTGATTGTGATATTGTCTACTAGTGCTAGTTATTTTGTTTATTAATTAGAAGTGTAGTTAATTAGTTAGACGACCACTCAAAGTTGTCTCCGATTTTTGCGTAGATAGTGTGTTTCTTCTGATAGTGAAGAAAGTGTTTGATGAGAACCGTCGCATTTACAAGGATATTCCTGTACTTAAGAATATTTCAAATTAATGTGTGTTTAATGATCTAGGTGTATTCGTCGTCATGTCGTAAACGAAAAGAACGTTCAAGTTGATCATTTTTTTTGATAAACGGAGTCATATCTCCGAGTGTATGTATTAAGTCCATCAGACATAGTACAGTTTGATTGTAGTGCTATTTAGGGTTACAGTGAAAATATCTGTTTTTATTCAACGTATATTAAATAGGGTTTTTAAGTTTGCCTGCTTATCATTTGCCGAAGTTGAATGCATCCTAGCTTTCCTCCGTACACTTATTCCTTTAAGTTAGTTTTAGTGTTGTACTTTGATATTATGCCGCAAACGCACCGTGGCCCTGGAAGGCCGGAGGTTGTATTTTATGGCACGGAGGGAGTGCAGTTGATCCTTGCACGGTCGGAAGAGCATCTGTTCATCCATCAGTTTGGAGGATTTTTCGCTTTCCAGATGAGATGGCATTTGACTCTAGACTGAAAAAGGTCCAATATCATCGAACGCCTTGGCGTGTGGTCCCGTATGGCGATAGCCCAGTTTGGGGCAATGTTGCTGTCGTATGGTTTTATGGGGCAATGGCGTGGGTGGTATGGTTCCAATACCAATCATCCTTTGGAGGACAGCTGCTATACCTACAACTCTGGTGGAAGGGCTAAAGAAGTTGGAGGTCAACGACCAACATCTACAAGACCATGCAGAAGGTGGTGGACATTGCCACGACTGGAATTATTCAGAAATGTATGCGTTCAAATTCTGCATTAAAATTTAGTGTCGTCGCCGTAAGACCTATCTGTGTCGGTGCGACGTAAAACAACTAGCAAAAAAAAAGTGTAAATTAAGGTTTATTGTGCTTTGATTTGCTAAAACCTGTACAATTGCAGGAATATCATTACCACGAAAGTGTGCAAAATAAATAAATAATAATAACAAAAATAATATCATCATCATCATCTTCCGCAGCTCATCCCGCTGTCGCCGGGATGACAGGCAAGAAGCTATACCGCCTTGTTCCCCAACAGTAACTATATATATGTCGTAGCTGCGCAAAGGAAACCTTGTAACTCCTTCGGAGTCAAGTTTACCGAAGAATCCCAAAACTCAGCGGTCAGCAACGATCGGAGATCTCTCCTGGCATTTTCAGTGCTTGTTAATAGCCCACTTATTCTACAACTGGAGTCTTCTGTTCCCCTCTCAGGCAAGACGGCAAGTCTTATTGTGGTGTTCTACTGAGTGGAATTACAAAAATTAAAAAATGAGCTATGCAGCATAAGTAAGAATTTTCACATACCTAGTCAATGGGAGGCAAAAACTAACAGATATTTTAGATTGAATAAACGCGGACAAAATAAATAAATCAAAACAAGGTTTTATTGAAATGGGCAGGCTCAACTTTTTTCTGAGCTGCTCACTGAAAAATGTTACCAGCTACGATAAATTTGCATACCCCTTGATTCAACCACGCGTCCTCCAGTGGTACGCGTACCACATTTTGAAACCACTGAGTAAGGCATGGTTGGATGGTCAGACAATGTTACCTAGAAACCGTGCAGGTTGTGATGTAAGGTATGGATGGATGGCCAGACAATGTTAACTAGAAATCGTGCAGGTTGTGATGTAAGGTATGGATGGATGGCCAGATAATGTTACCTAGCAACCGTGCAGGCTGTGATGTAAGGTATGGATGGATGGCCAGACAATGTTACCTAGCAACCGTGCAGGCTGTGATGTAAGGTATGGATGGATGGCCAGATAATGTTACCTAGCAACCGTGCAGGCTGTGATGTAAGGTATGGATGGATGGCCAGACAATGTTACCTAGTAACCGTGCAGGCTGTGATGTAAGGTATGGATGGATGGCCAGACAATGTTACCTAGTAACCGTGCAGGTTGTGATGTAAGGTATGGATGGATGGCCAGATAATGTTACCTAGTAAGCGTGCAGGCAGTGTCTTATGGCTGGTGGTCGTCTGAAATTAGAAGCCGGTCATGGTTGTATGGACATATATGAGATCATTTTTTTCCGCAAGGGGAATAGCGGTTTTACTATATTTTTCAAAGTGACCTGGGATGTGGATCTCACTCAACATTTGGCAAAACAAAGTAATACCGCCAGAAATCTTTTCCGTTGGATGTAACACAGTTAGCTACATGCTTACACGATATTTACGCTCTGTCATGAGCGTCGAGTGTTTGATTTGTGGGCCCTAAAATATATGTTAATATTATTTAAATTAAAATATTCGTTTCCTAATACGTTGCATACGCTCCGTACCCATATTTATGCCATCTCTACATCCATAGATAAAGTAATACATAGACAACTTGTACAATATTTAGCGAAGTATTCACTGTTTGATCCTCTTGGAATAGGTTTGAGGAAAGGACACAGCAATGCGACAACCTGAGTTAGAACGGCTTCAGCAGCTCATTTGACACTGATACTATTGCAATCTTATCGTCTAGGTTTCAGGAACTTGTGACACCTCATCTGCATAACGGCTCTTCTCCTCGTACCTCGTTAACAGACGTCAGCATGTAGTAGTGGATGATAAAGCAGCAGAGTGGAAAATGAAAAATCCAGGCGTCCTACAGGGTTCTGTAATTGGACCTGTTCTATTTAATCATTACATTAATGGTATCGCTAATTACTTACAGAAGTCTACCTAAAACTTCCATGCAGATGGCCTACAAATAATGTATATCCACTTCAGAGTTCAGTGTATTGATTCAACCATTCAGCAAATGAAAAACAGTATAATCATTATCAACTCCTGTACCAATGACAACTTCCTTGTAGTCAATCCTATTAAAACACAAAATATTGGAGAGAGAAGAACGCTAGCGAACCTACACCTCTTGTCATGTGATAATACAATTGCATAAATCTGTGAAGAGCTTTCTGATCTTTATAATGAAATTAACTGATGATTGCTCCACCCTTTCAAAATTCACCAGTCCCTTTCTCCACTCACGTTACCTATTCTCAATTATTATCAATCAACACGTCACAAAGCGATGCAAAATGTGTGAGGCGACGTTACATAGCAAACGTGCAGGCTGTGATGTGAAGTATTGATGGTTGGACATGACTGAGAGACATATTACACTGGTCAACAATGATTTTGTTAAATGTATAATTTATGGTGATTCTTATGTACTTTTGTGTGCTGATTACGAATATGAAACCAGAAACTTCCCATCACCCACAGTGTTTTTGTAATTTCAAATCTTTGTTTTCATATTTACGGGTTAGCATGCTACCATTAACAAAGATTAATAAACTATTATAATTGTTGGTTTATCATACTCTTACTATATTTTTTTACTTTTTATTCTCTTAAGAATGTACAGAATTCCATGTTATTCATTGTTGCCACAACAATTAGAAATTTTAAAACATTGCAGTTGTCAGTTGAATTAGAGATTTCTTTCATGCTACTGTCTGCATAGAGTTGTGCTTCCAAAGTCTATTGAAAGGAGATAGTTTGTGTTCAATATACAGTAGTGTTTTATTTTATTGTGTGAAAAATGCCTCGCAACTGTAAAAATAAACCAGATAGTTTCTGTAATATATGTGGCGAGTTAACCCTTAAAGCGCAGAGGCGAAGTGTTACTACTTTAATTAAGGAAGCTTATGAGTTGTATTTTGATTGCAAGATGGATCTGAATCAGAATTGGGCCCCTAACATATGTTGTGCTTCATGTGTAACTCTACTGACTGGATGTATGAAGGGGACTCGCCATATGCCTTTTGGAATTCCGATGCTGTGGAGGGAACCTTCGGATTATTTGACCGATTGCTATTTTTGTGTGACTAATATCTCTGGTATATCTTCAAAGTCAAAACATACAGTTGTATTCCGTCACTGAAATCAGCAACCAGACCGGTTCTACATGGTCCAGGGCTTCCTATACCTTCTCCACCAGATAGATCGTTGATGCATGGAGATGAAGAAGTTGATGTTGGTGAAGAGTTATGTGATGATAAAATGGATGATGACCAACCCTTTGTAGAAAGTTCTGCTGCTTCTTCTGAGCCTCATTTACTTACACAATCAGATCTAAATGATTTGGTTCGTGATCTTAATTTGTCTGAAGCCAAATCAGAATTACTCGCTTCAAGACTAAAAGAGAAAGATACCAAAGTCTGCTTCTTCCGCCAACGTCAAAAGGAATTCGAGCATCTTTTTTTCTAAAAAGGAAGAACTAGTTTTCTGCAATGATGTTACAGGTCTCTTCGAGTTACTAGGGCAGCAGCATAATCCAGAAGAATGGCGTTTATTCATTGATTCTTCAAAAAGAAGTTTGAAAGTGGTACTGCTTAACAATGGAAATACATTTCCATCAGTTCCTGTAGCCCATGCAGCTAACTTACAGGAATCATATGAGAACATGAAAATGGTACTATCCGCTATCCAGTATGAAAAGTATTCCTGGCAGATATGTTCAGATTTTAAAGTTGTAGCTCTCTTACTTGGTTTGCAGTTAGGATATACGAAATTTTGCTGCTTTTTATGCAAGTGGGATAGTCGAGATAGAAATAATCACTATATAAAAAGAGCTGGCCAGAAAGAGAGTCATTTACTCCAGGACAGGAAAATGTCGTTCATCAGCCTCTTGTTGCATCTGACAAAATCATACTGCCCCCATTACACATAAAACTAGGTTTGATTAAGAATTTTGTAAAAGCACTTGATCATAGTACGGATGCATTTCAATTTCTCCAAACCAAATTTCCAAAAATATATGTAGCTAAACTAAAGGCATATTTGTTGGTCCTCAGATCAAAGAACTGATGAAAGATACAGTGTTTGAAAGCAAGTTAAAAACATACGAACTAGCTGCATGGTCATCATTTAAGAAGGTGGTCACAAACTTTCTAGGAAACTACAGGTCAGAGAATTACAGGGAACATATTAGTGAACTTCTACAAAACTATAAACACATGGGATGTAATATGTCTCTTACAATACACTTCTTGGACTCGCATCTTGACTTTTTCCCTGAAAATCTCGGCGCTGTCTCAGACGAACCCGGGGAACGTTTCCATCAAGACATCGTCGAATTTGAAAGCCGTTACCAGGGAAAATGGGGTCCAAATATGCTGGCTGACTACTGCTGGTCACTCAAAAGGGATGTTCCTCAAGCTAAGTTCAGCCGAAAATCTACCTCTCATACTTTTTAGGTATGTAAATGAAATTTAAGTTTAGATAATAAATTTTAGTAGGAACAACATCTTTTGTTTTAATTTTTTGAAAATTACTCAAAAACTGTGAGTGATGGAAAAATTCTAAAAACGGATTTGAAATCAGCAGAAAAAAGTGTATGTAAATTAAAATTCATGTAAATTCAAT
Source organism: Anabrus simplex (assembly GCF_040414725.1). Taxonomy (NCBI): domain Eukaryota; kingdom Metazoa; phylum Arthropoda; class Insecta; order Orthoptera; family Tettigoniidae; genus Anabrus; species Anabrus simplex. The sequence goes on from NC_090265.1 coordinate 733,892,269, forward strand.
TTAAGTTAATAAATTTTAGTAGGAATAACAATTTTTAACATTTTTTAATTTTTTGAAAATTACTCAAAAACTGTGCGTGATAGAAAAATTCTAAAAACAGATTTAAAATCAGCAGAAAAAAGTGTACCAGAAACACCCTTTCACTTCCATTTAACAAACAAAAATTTAAATTTTGTTGCCCAGTGTTATCAAAGAGGGAATATATAGTATAGATGGCCGATGTGATCTTGTAGGCTGTGATGTGAACTATTGATGGATGGCCATGACTGAGATACATACGGCCTCGGCGCAGTGTAGCACTGTAGTCGCAACGCACCAGCTGCAACAACACGAGCGTCAAATTGTCGACGAAGGTAATAGTATGCGTGCGTAGTCATGCTGATAATTTTAAATCTTATCGAGGGGATTTGTTTCTTTTAATATTTTCCAAAAATCTGTGATAGTATCTGTGTAGTGCTTTGTGTGTGTGCAGACAACTAGTTTTCTATTATTTCCAGAAAATGTCGTACTCTTTCGTTCCTAGTTGTAAATCGGGTGACGGAAGGAAGCTTGGTGGTAGACGAATGTTTACACCACCACAAGAAATTAAAGTTTGCGAAGTGAGTGAGACTTATTCCGCGGAAAAATAAATAATTGTCCGTCAAAAGCAGAAAAGGTGATCGGCATTTTTCCGTAAATTTAATTATAAATATTACGGATCCGGCAGTGCCACGAATCTTCTAACAGTCCATCTATAAGTGTGTGTGACATTCTTTTCCAGTCTGAAAGGAAAATCCATGAAAAACTGAGCTCGTTCTGGTCGATGTGGGGCGATACTCTTTACGAGTGCATTTACTCGATTGAGTCGATTTGAGTTGTGCCATGAGGAGCTGGCTGTTGTATTGAACACACTTTAGACATTAAACCACTATAGTGCCGATTCTTCTTCAGAGCGAGAGAAATTCGCAGAGATCTTCAAGCCCTCAAACTAGTTTTGGTGGGTAAATTAAGTCATTTCCTTTTCTTTTTTACAACTAGCGTTACATCGCACCGACACAGTTAGGTCTTTTGGCGACGATGGGATAGGAAAGGCTTACGAGTGGGAAGGAAACGGCCGTCACCTTAATTAAGGAACAGCACCATCATTTGCCTCGTGTGAAAATGGGAAACCAAGTGTGATAGTTATAGAGGAATTACGCTACTTAACTTGGGGTATAAAGTATTCTCCAACATTCTATTTGACCGTCTTCTTCCAATTGTTCAGAGCGAGACTGGGATTTATCAGTGTGGATTTATCCCCGGAAAGTCCACTGTAGATCATATTTTCACCTTAAGGCAAATTTTAGAGAAGACAATCGAATTTAGGATTGGCACGCATCACCTCTTCATTGACTACAAAGGAGCGTATGACAGTATAGACAGAGAGCAATTGTACCATGCTATGATTGAACTGGGTATTCCAGGAAAATTGGTAAGGCTGGTGAGAATGACAATGAGTGGGTCACGAAGTAGTATAAGAACAGGAGGAATGATGTCTGAGACATTAAATATTCAAAATGGGGTACGGCAGGGAGACGCGCTGGAATGTCTCCTTTTCAATGTTGCCTTGGAGAAGGTGAAGAGAGATGCAAACCTCCTGAATAGGGGAACAATTTTCTATAGATCAGTGCAGATACTTGCTTATGCCGATGATATAGATATAGTGGCAAGAATTCGAAAGGCAATGGAAGAGACATTCATCGCCCTTGAACAGGCCAGTAGGAAAATGGGACTGAACATCAACCAGCAGAAAAATAAATATATGGCTGCTGGGAAAGCACGTAAGGAGAAGATGCCACCCTCAATAACCGTGGGAAATTACACCTTTGAGAGAGTTGAGCAGTTTAAATATCTGGGATCGACAGTCACCTACTCAAATGATACCTCTCATGAAATTAAACAGAGATTAATAACAGCCAACAGAGCCTATTTTGCTCTAACAAGGCTTCTCTCCTCAAGGCTCTTGACCCGTACCACTAAATTAACCATCTATAAAGCACTTTCAAGACCTGTGCTTACATATGCCTCGGAAACTTGGCCATTAACAGCAAAAGATACTGGAATGCTGGATGCCTTCGAAAGAAAGATACTTCGAAGAATTATCGGCCCAGTCTGTGAAAGAGGAACATGGAGGAGGAGGTACAATAATGAATTGTACAACATATATAAAGACCCACGTATTAGAGAACAGTGAAATCAGCCAGATTGAGGTGGGCCGGGCAAGTAGCACGGATTAGTGATACGGAAGTATCTAAAAATATATTAAATGGAAATCCAGGGGGACAGAGAGGACGAGGTCGACCGAGAACTAGATGGGTGGATGGAGTTACTGAAGATCTTCGGGAAATGGGCTATAGGAATTGGAAAGTTTTAGCGTTGAATCGAGATAAATGGCGGAAGATTGTTGAAGAGGCCAAGGTTCACAATGAACTGTAGAGCCATAGAAGAAGAAGAAGAAGAAGAAGAAGAAGAAGAAGAAGAAGAAGAAGAAGAAGAAGGAGAAGAAGAAGAAGAAAATGGTAAACCACGGAAATCCATCTTCAGGGGTGCCGACAGTGGGGCTCTCCCAGATGAAATCTCACAACTGCGCGCCCCTAACCGCATGGCCAACTCACCCAGCTTAATTTCTTGGGGGAAAGTCTCAGTGTTATTTGCAATCTGGTGTATGTTTAATGTTTCATATGCTCTGTTTAGACAGTCTTTTATTTAGGCATGTGAAGCACAATATTGCTTCCGCTTTTCGTCATGTTCCATTTTATCTGGTGTGATCTCTTATAAATATCCAAAGATATTTCTTCTTGGGGACTAAAACTAGTATTTAAAACTCTCTGACAGTATTATTCACAAGTCTAAGGAATTGAGTGTTGTGTTTGGTTATTTGCGTATCAGTGTAAAACAGCTGACCGTGTAGTGTTGGTGGGAGAGTGTATAATCTCACTTGGTATTCTATTCGTCACGGTTTAATATTAACAATACAAGACTTGTTTGTCTTAAAGCCATCTTCGTTTTAGTCGGAAGATAAGAAGCTAGAGTTTCCAATAATAACTGTTATCCTAGAGAAGGATGTCGGATATTCAACTTAGTTTTACACAAGGCTCCACACTTCTAGCTGGGCAGTAGCGTGTGACAGAGGATGGGATGGTCATGCGAATATCGCCATGTTGAGGGCGCTCGTCAGGTCGCCAAGGAGATCGTACCATGGTATACATGCATAGACTTAGGTTACCCATGCATGAAAACACCCGTCAACAGGTTATTTTTATTCCTACACGAGATAACGCGGTAAGAACAGATATTAATATGCATCAAAATAGTACAGTATGCAACGAGCCTATAATGGCAATAATTAACACACGAGTATGTTTATTAAACGAGCGAAGCGAGTTTTATAATTTTCATACGAGTATCTTAATTACCAATATAGGCGAGTTGCATACGACTGATTATGCTCGAGGATAATTATAACTCTATTTTAAAAATATTCATAAATTTCTGTCGAGATGTCGCTTGACAGTTGAGTTTACTGAACAGAGCGCATGCGCTGTGTTATTGATTTTCCGTGACTGGATCAGACACCTTGACAATCTCATATGTTTTCAAAGGTTTTGGAAAGTTTTGAAAGAAGGTTATCATAACCTTGCTTTATTTCAAGTACAAATTGTTTATTGTAGAGTTGGTGAAGTGAATTTGTGGCAATGTGCCCTGTGGTTGTGGAATATTGGAAGTACAAGGTGCACTGATGTTAATATGAGTGTCCGACATGTTTGATTTTGCTATCCTTGCCTAATTGGTCAAACAGTTGTATCATAATTAAAATCTGAACGCTGATTGGTGGAGAACCTGTATCACAAGGAAAATCTGAGCTCTGGTTGGTGGAGAACCTGTATCACTAGGAAAATCTGAACTCTGGTTGGTGGAGAACCTGTATCACAAGGAAAATCTGAACTCTGGTTGGTGGAGAACCTGTATCACAAGGAAAATCTGAACGCTGATTGGTGGAGAACCTGTATCACAAGGAAAATCTGAACTCTGATTGGTGGAGAACCTGTATCACAAGGAAAATCTGAACTCTGGTTGTTGGAGAACCTGTATCACACGGAAAATCTGAACTCTGGTTGGTGGAGAACCTGTATCACAAGGAAAATCTGAACTCTGGTTGGTGGAGAACCTGTATCACAAGGAAAATCTGAACTCTGATTGGTGGAGAACCTGTATCACAAGGAAAATCTGAACTCTGATTGGTGGAGAACCTGTATCACAAGGAAAATCTGAACTCTGATTGGTGGAGAACCTGTATCATAATGAAAATCTGAACGCTGATTGGTGGAGAACCTGTATCACAAGGAAAATCTGAACTCTGATTGGTGGAGAACCTGTATCACAAGGAAAATCTGAACTCTGATTGGTGGAGAACCTGTATCACAAGGAAAATCTGAACTCTGATTGGTGGAGAACCTGTATCACAAGGAAAATCTGAACTCTGATTGGTGGAGAACCTGTATCACAAGGAAAATCTGAACTCTGATTGGTGGAGAACCTGTATCACAAGGAAAATCTGAACTCTGATTGGTGGAGAACCTGTATCATAATGAAAATCTGAACGCTGATTGGTGGAGAACCTGTATCACAAGGAAAATCTGAACTCTGATTGGTGGAGAACCTGTATCAAAAGGAAAATCTGAACTCTGATTGGTGGAGAACCTGTATCATAATGAAAATCTGAACTCTGGTTGGTGGAGAACCTGTATCACAAGGAAAATCTGAACTCTGATTGGTGGAGAACCTGTATCACAAGGAAAATCTGAACTCTGGTTGATGGAGAACCTGTATCACAAGGAAAATCTGAACTCTGATTGGTGGAGAACCTGTATCACAAGGAAAATCTGAACTCTGATTGGTGGAGAACCTGTATCACAAGGAAAATCTGAACTCTGGTTGGTGGAGAACCTGTATCACAAGGAAAATCTGAACTCTGGTTGGTGGAGAACCTGTATCACAAGGAAAATCTGAACTCTGATTGGTGGAGAACCTGTATCACAAGGAAAATCTGAACTCTGATTGGTGGAGAACCTGTATCATAAGGAAACTTGAACTATAATGAGCCTCATTGAGATTCAGTTTTCTGGCATATAATACTTATATTTCGGCATCCTCGAGCATAAATAAAATTTTAAAACGGTGCCGCAATAGGAAGCAGGTATTTTAGTGCAGGTACACAGTGTGTAAGAAAAGTACGTATACTTTTTCAGAACAGCTGTTTTCCCCCAATGAACTGCAAAAAGGCCAAGAAGAATAAGAAGCCTAAATATTCGTAATGCTATGTTTATGCGTTATCGGAATCAACCACCCTGTAGCCTACTTAATTCTCGGTTATGATAACTGAAAGTAATTTTATAACCATTCAATATCTACTCACACGCGAAAAGAAATAGCAGATTCCTTCTGATAGCGATCTGAACAAGGTGCATAAGTAGTATAATTGGACAGTTCGGCGGCCTCCTCCTCCTCCGGCTCTCGGGAGAGGCCTCCACCTCCACCTCAGCCAGTGGCCTCCCAGTGGCCACCTCCACCTCCACCTCAGCCAGTGGCCTCCCAGTGGCCTCCTCCACCTCAGCCAGAGGTCTCTTCCAGTGCTGCCAACTTAACCTAACTAGCGCGAGATAAACAAAGCCACGTGCTTTTTGACAGACAACAACGCACCGCTAACCTCAGTACTGCCATCTTGACGGGCCTAAACCTCAGTAGTGCCAACTTAACCTCACAAGCGCGAGGTAAACAAAGCCACGTGCTTTTTGACAGCCACGTGCTTTTTGACAGATTTGTAAACAAAGTCACGTGGTTTTTGACAGCTGTCATCGACAACAACGCATCGCAAACCTCAGTACTACCATCTTGACGGGCCTAAACCCCAGTAGTGCCAACTTAACCTAACTAGCATGAGGTAAACAAAGCCACGTGTTTTTTGACAGCCACGTGCTTTTTGACAGATTTGTAAACAAAGCCACGTGCTTTTTGACAGACAACAACGCATCGCTAACCTCAGTACTGCCATCTTGACGGGAATAAACCTCGGTGGTACCAACTTAACCTAACTAGCTCGAGATAAACAAAGCCACGTGCTTTTTGACAGCCACGTGCTTTTTGACAGCTGTCATCCGCCATCTTTAAACTACAGAGCGCTGTGCTGCCCTCTTTCGTCACCTGTCATCGGCAGTGCTGCCATCTTGGCGGGCCTAAACCTTAGTGCTACCAACTTAACCTCACTAGCTCGAGATAAACAAATCCACGTGCTTTTTGACAGCCACGTGCTTTTTTGACAGCTGTCATCCGCCATCTTTAATCCATAGAGCACAGTGCTGCCCTCTTTAGCTACTTACCTTTGAAATGTGGTGGCGGATAATTTGAAAAATGCTTTTTGACAGCAGCCATCTTGCATCGCAAACCTCAGTGCTGCCCTCTTTAGCTAGATACCTGTGGTAGCAGACAATTCCACGTGACAGCAGCCATCTTTAATCAAGAGAGCACCGTGCTGCCCTCTATGTGGTGGCGGCAAATTGAAAAATTCCACGTGCTCTTGTTTGGAAACAAACTCACGTGCTTTTTTGACAGCTACCATCCACCATCTTTAATCAACAGAGCACAGTGCTGTACTCTTTAGCTAGATACCTTTGAAATGTGGTGGCGGCAATTTGAAAAATTCTATGTGCTCTTGTTGGGAAACAAAGCCACGTGCTTTTTTGACAGCTGTCATCCGCTATCTTTAATCAATAGAGCACCGTGCTGCTATCATGCGGGCAATTTCGTCACCTATCACCCGCCATCTTTAATCTACAGAACACCGTGCTGCCCTCTTTATGGCTACTACCTTAAGCATGTAGTAGCGGGCAATTTGAAAAGTTCTGTTAGCTATCATCCGCCATCTTTAATCAAGAGAGCACCGTGCTGCCATCTTTAGCTAGATACCTTTGAAATGTGGTGGCGGCAAATTGGAAAATTCCACATGCTCTTGTTTGGAAACAAACTCACGTGCTTTTTGACAGCTACCATCCGCCATCTTTAATCAACAGAGCATAGTGCTGCCCTCTTTAGTTTGAAATGTGGTGGCGGCAAATTCCACATGGTCTTGTTTGGTAAACATAGCCACGTGCAGCTATCATCCGCCATCTTTAATCCAGAGAGCACCGTGCTGCCCTCTTTATCGCAGTAGATGTAAATTCGTCACCTGTCATACGCAGTGCTGCTATCTTTAGCTAGATACCTTTGAAATGTGGTGGTGGATAATTTAAAAAGAAAAATTCTACAGCAGTCCTCTCTCGACGCTAATTGCATAAGATGGCGGCTATACATGACTCCTTAAGGGTGCTTACGCAAGACGGCTGCTATACAAAGGTTCTTATGAGACGCCCTTGGGATGCTTGCGCAAGATGGTGGTTATACAAGGCTCCTTATGAGACACCCTAGTGATGCTTGCGCAAGATGGCGGTTGCTCTTATGAGGCGGCTTAAGGGTCCTTGCACAAGATGGCTAGAGACGCCCTAAGGATGCTTGCGCAAGATGGCGGACACAAGATGGCGGCTATACACGTCTCCTTATGAGACGCCTTAAGGGCGTGGCGGTTGCTCTTATGAGGCGGCTTAAGGGTCCTTGCACAAGATGGCTAGAGACGCCCTAAGGATGCTTGCGCAAGATGGCGGACACAAGATGGCGGCTATACACATCTCCTTATGAGACGCCTTAAGGGTGCTTGCGCAAGATGGCTGCTGCTCTTAGCTTAGAGGCTAACGTGTCGTGCTAGTTCGATTCATTAAATTTAGCGCTTAAATGCAAAATGTTAAATATCTCGAAAGCAGTGCACCGTAGAGCAAAACGGACAAAATTTTTCTGCCTAATACCCAGGTTCGCAGTATGAGGAATAAGAAAATCATAGTCTAATGATGGGATCAACGGTTCGGTTCCTACTTAGGCCCTTTGGCATTTGCTCTGTTTTAGCTTGTATTGAAGCGAGTCTTCGTAACATGATCAGGTTTAGCTATGGTAGAGAGTATAACGTGCCGTGCAGGTTCGATTCATTAAATTTGGAGGATTAAATGCAAAATGTTAAATATCTCGAAAACGATGCATCGTAGAGCAAAACGGACAAAATTTTTCCGCCTAATACGTAGGTTCGTAGTATCAGGAACAATAAAAACATAGTCTAATGATGAGATCAACGGTTCGATTCCTACTTAAGCCCTTTGCCATTCGCAGCTATCTATTTCTACAAGATGGTGGCTGCTCTTATGAGAAACAAGATGCCTTGAGACGTCCTAGGGATGCTTACGCAAGATGGCAGACACAAAATGGTGACTATACATAGCTCCTTATGAGGCGGCCTAGGGGTGCTCGCACAAGATGGCGGCTACTCTTATGAAGAAAGCTAGCTTAGAGGCTACTGCGCAAGATAACAGCTGCTGTTATGCATGTGGTGGAGGGCAATTTGAAATTCTATGTGCTTAAACAACAGAGCACCCTGCTGCCCTCTTTAGCTGAAATGTGGTGGTGGATAATTTGAAAAATTCTTTTGACAGCTATCATCTTTAAACAATGGCGACTATACATAGGCTGTTAAGGCCTTATCATTCTCCTCCTTCTCCTCCTCCTCCTCCTCCTCCTCCCCTCCTCATCCTCCTTCTCTACCTCCTCCTCCGCCTCTTATGTCAAGGCATAGCTTTATATCGAACAAGTTTAAACCTGCATCGCGAAGGCAAGCGTGTGCAGCGATAACATTATTGTGCATGTTTAGAATTTCGAAACATAAGAAGAGTAGAATCAAACGCTGTACTCGATACGACATGTGATCAGAACATTGATTGATGCGTTCAGAAAACAAAATAAGTGATCAAGACTAGAATCGAACGATGTACTCAATACATCATGTGTTTAGAATATGTCAGGGGATACGCTTGTTCTAAGAAGATCAGATTGAAACATAACAAGACTAGAATAGAACACTGTAATCGATATTGTTAACTTCAACATGTGATCAGAACATTGATTGATGTGTTCAGAACACAAAATAAGTGATCATGACTAGAATCGAACACTGTACTCGGTACAACATGTGATCAGAACATTGATCGATGTGTTCAGAACACGAAATAAGTGATCAAGACTAGAATCGAACACTGTACTCAATACAACATGTGTTTAGAACATGTTAGGGGGTACCCTTGTTCTAAGAAGATCAGAATGAAACATAACAAGATTAGAATCGAACACTGTAATCGATGTTGTTAACCTCAACATATGATCAGAACATTTGTTTGATGTGTTCAGAGCAAAAGTACAATTTTGATGATTTGCGCAGCTAACTCGCTCGGTAAACGATGTGGCCAAAGTATAACTTCAAATTATTTACCTTCCATCATTCGTCTTGTGTGTAAAAATCAGTCGAACAAGCTATCGCATAAACATAGCTGAAAAAAAATCGTGATAGGGTATGGAACCCAGGGGTTACATCTTGTCAGAAGAGCAAAAAGGATGAAAGGACTCTTCCTCCTCCTTACCGCACATTCCTTGGCTAAAGGGCTAATGGGCTAAAGGGCTAATGGGCTAAAGGGCTAATGGGCTAAAGGGCTAAAGGGCTAAAGGTGCAACAACCTCGTCGATCGCTATCAGCAAGAACGCTTGTACTTTGTAGAAAATTAATCTTTATTTGTAAATGGTTTCATGTTCAGAACAAGGAATGGAACCTAGGGGTTACGTCTTAACGTAATAAAATCCCCGAGGTGCGATGAGTTACGTTTTTCGAACTAGTGTTTGGAACACTGAACTTTTCAAGATGATAGCAGAGAGTTTAGCAATGTTCTGTTGTTGGATTTTAAATTCCGCGCTACAGCATGCATAAGGTGGCAGCCTTGAGGTTTACCGCCGTAAAGATGGCAAGAGTGAGGTTAACAATGTTCTGTTGTTGGATTTTAAATTCCGCGCTATAACATGCATAAGGTGGCAGCCTTGAGGTTTACCGCCGTAAAGATGGCAGCAGTGAGGTTAGCGACGCTCTATTGTCCTTCAAAGTGAGGTTAGGGTTCGTCAAGAAGACAGCTGTCAAAAAAGCACGTGGCTATGTTTACCAAACAAGACTGAACTTTTCAAGATGATAGCAGAGAGTTTAGCAATGCTCTGTTGGTGGATTTTAAATTCCGCGCTACAGCATGCATAAGGTGGCAGCCTTGAGGTTTACCGCCGTAAAGATGGCAAGAGTGAGGTTAACAATGTTCTGTTGTTGGATTTTAAATTCCGCGCTATAACATGCATAAGGTGGCAGCCTTGAGGTTTACCGCCGTAAAGATGGCAGCAGTGAGGTTAGCGACGCTCTATTGTCCTTCAAAGTGAGGTTAGGGTTCGTCAAGAAGACAGCTGTCAAAAAAGCACGTGGCTATGTTTACCAAACAAGAGCACGTGGCTGTGACGTCACGGTCACGTAGTATACCGCCTCAGCATGCAAAGTTTAATGTCTACAACTACGTAGTAAACATTCTGCTATGTTCACAAGATTTTTTACACATAACTATTCTTTATGCTTTAAGTTCATTCACATAGGCTATGCTAAGATAGCAGCACAAACACATGCGAACTTTGTACATTCTAATGGAATAAGTTTAGTACTATGTGCATCATGGATACATGATGTGTGTACGCATTTAAACTTGACTATACGTAATGCTGCTGCTTTGTTTACAAGATTTTTATACATTGCTATTCTTTATGCTTTAAATTCGTGCACACACAAGCGATAGTCGTACGCTCTGGCAGGAGAAGTTTAGTACGACAGTCGATGCATACATTATCGATAGGTGATGTGTACACGCTTTAGAACATAGCTCATCTTTATGCTTTAAGTTCGTGCACATGGGTTTGGGATACACAAAAGCGATTGCTATATGCTCTAGCGGAAGAAGTCTAGTACGATAGTCGATGCATGTAAAATCGATAGGTTATGCTAAGATAGCAGCACACTTACATGATTTTAGCACAATCTAGTGGAAAAATTTTAGTATGATAGTCGTTTCGTGCAAAATCATTAGGTAATGTGTAAACGCTTTGAAACAAGGCTATTCTTTGTACTTTAAGTTCATGCGTACAGGTTATGCTAAGATAGCAGCACAATCTAGCGCAAGAAGTTTAGTACGAGATATGCAAAATCGATAGGTGACGTGTACACGCTTTGAAGCATGGCTATTCTTCGTACTTTAAGTTCATGGGTATAAGTTATGCTAAGATACCAGCACAATCTAGCGGAAGAAGTTTAGTACGAGATTCGATGCATGCAAAATCGATAGGTGATGTGTACACACTTTGAAACATAGCTATTCTTTGTACTTTAAGTTCATGTGTATGAGTTATGCTAAGATAGCAGCACGATCTAGCGGAAGAAGTTTTGTACGAGAGTCGATACATGTAAAGTCGATAGGTAATGTGTACACACTTTGAAACATGGCTATTCTTTTTACTTTAAAGTCATGCGTATAGGTTATGCTAAGATAGCAGCACAATCTAGCGGAAGAAGTTTAGTATGATATTCGATACATACATTATCGATAGGTAATGTGTACACGCTTTGAAACAAGGCTATTCTTTGTACTTTAAGTTCATGCGTCTTAGTTATGCTCGCGATAGTCGATGCATGTAAAATCGATAGGTTATGCTAAGATAGCAGCACACTTACACGATTTTAGCACAATCTCGTGGAAGAAGTTTAGTACGAGAGTCGATGCTTGCAAAATCATTAGGTAATGTGTACACGCTTTGAAACAAGGCTATTCTTTGTACTTTAAGTTCATGCGTCTTAGTTATGCTAAGATAGCAGCACAATCTATCTGAAGAAGTTTTGCACGAGATTCGATACATGCAAAATCGATAGTTGATGCGTACATGCTTTGAAACATGACTATTCATTGTACTTTAAGTTCATGGTTATAGGTTATGCTAAGATAGCAGCACAATCTAGCGGAAGAAATTTAGTACAAGATTCGATGAATGCAAAATCAATAAGTAATGTGTACACGCTTTGAAACATGGCTATTCTTTATACTTTAAGTTCATGTGTATAAGTTATGCTAAGATAGCAGCACAACCTAGCGGAAGAAGTTTAGTACGATATTTGTTGCATGCAAAGTCGATAGGTAATGTGTACACGCTTTGAAACATGGCTATTCTTTGTACCTTAAGGTCATGCGTATAAGTTACGCTAAGATAGCAGCACAATCTAGCGGAAGAAGTTTAGTACGAGAGTCGATGCTTGCAAAATCGATAGGTAATGTGTACACGTTTTGAGACATAGCTATTCTTTGTTCTTTAAGTTCATGCGTCTTAGTTATGCTGAGATAGCAGCACAATCTACCTGCAGAAGTTTAGTACGAGAGTCGATACATGCAAATTCGATAGTTGATGTGTACACGCTTTGAAACATGACTATTCATTGTACTTTAAGTTCATGGGTATAGGTTATGCTAAGATAGCAGCACAATCTAGCGGAAGAAATTTAGTACGATATTTGATGCATGCAAAATCAATAAGTAATGTGTACCCGCTTTGAAACATGGCTATTCTTTGTACTTTAAGTTCATGTGTATAAGTTACGCTAAGATAGCAGCACAACCTAGCGGAAGAAGTTTAGTACGATATTTGTTGCATGCAAAGTCGATAGGTAATGTGTACACGCTTTGAAACATGGCTATTCTTTGTACCTTAAGGTCACGCGTATAGGTTATGCTAAGATAGCAGCACAATCTAGCGGAAGAAGTTTAGTACAAGAGTCGATGTGTGCAAAATCATTAGGTGATGTGTACACGCTTTGAAACATGGCTATTCATTGTACTTTAATTTAATGGGTATAGGTTATGCTAAGATAGCAGCACGATCTAGCGGGTGAAGTTTAGTTCGATGGTCGATGCATGTAAAATCGATAGGTCATGTGTACACGCTTTGAAACATAGCAATTCATACTGCTGCTCTGTTCCCAAGACTTTTAAGCATAGCTAACCCTAATACTGCTCTTAACGACGTCGAGCTAAGGATTGATTACGTGACCGTGACGTCACAGCCACGTGCTCTTGTTTGGTAAACATAGCCACGTGCTTTTTTGACAGCTGTCTTCTTGACGAACCCTAACCTCACTTTGAAGGACAATAGAGCGTCGCTAACCTCACTGCTGCCATCTTTACGGCGGTAAACCTCAAGGCTGCCACCTTATGCATGTTATAGCGCGGAATTTAAAATCCAACAACAGAACATTGTTAACCTCACTCTTGCCATCTTTACGGCGGTAAACCTCAAGGCTGCCACCTTATGCATGCTGTAGCGCGGAATTTAAAATCCAACAACAGAACATTGCTAAACTCTCTGCTATCATCTTGAAAAGTTCAGTGTTCCAAACACTAGTTCGAAAAACGTAACTCATCGCACCTCGGGGATTTTATTACGTTAAGACGTAACCCCTAGGTTCCATTCCTTGTTCTGAACATGAAACCATTTACAAATAAAGATTAATTTTCTACAAAGTACAAGCGTTCTTGCTGATAGCGATCGACGAGGTTGTTGCACCTTTAGCCCTTTAGCCCTTTAGCCCATTAGCCCTTTAGCCCATTAGCCCTTTAGCCCATTAGCCCTTTAGCCAAGGAATGTGCGGTAAGGAGGAGGAAGAGTCCTTTCATCCTTTTTGCTCTTCTGACAAGATGTAACCCCTGGGTTCCATACCCTATCACGATTTTTTTTCAGCTATGTTTATGCGATAGCTTGTTCGACTGATTTTTACACACAAGACGAATGATGGAAGGTAAATAATTTGAAGTTATACTTTGGCCACATCGTTTACCGAGCGAGTTAGCTGCGCAAATCATCAAAATTGTACTTTTGCTCTGAACACATCAAACAAATGTTCTGATCATATGTTGAGGTTAACAACATCGATTACAGTGTTCGATTCTAGTCTTGTTATGTTTCATTCTGATCTTCTTAGAACAAGGGTACCCCCTAACATGTTCTAAACACATGTTGTATTGAGTACAGTGTTCGATTCTAGTCTTGATCACTTATTTCGTGTTCTGAACACATCGATCAATGTTCTGATCACATGTTGTACCGAGTACAGTGTTCGATTCTAGTCATGATCACTTATTTTGTGTTCTGAACACATCAATCAATGTTCTGATCACATGTTGAAGTTAACAATATCGATTACAGTGTTCTATTCTAGTCTTGTTATGTTTCAATCTGATCTTCTTAGAACAAGCGTATCCCCTGACATATTCTAAACACATGATGTATTGAGTACATCGTTCGATTCTAGTCTTGATCACTTATTTTGTTTTCTGAACGCATCAATCAATGTTCTGATCACATGTCGTATCGAGTACAGCGTTTGATTCTACTCTTCTTATGTTTCGAAATTCTAAACATGCACAATAATGTTATCGCTGCACACGCTTGCCTTCGCGATGCAGGTTTAAACTTGTTCGATATAAAGCTATGCCTTGACATAAGAGGCGGAGGAGGAGGTAGAGAAGGAGGATGAGGAGGGGAGGAGGAGGAGGAGGAGGAGGAGAAGGAGGAGAATGATAAGGCCTTAACAGCCTATGTATAGTCGCCATTGTTTAAAGATGATAGCTGTCAAAAGAATTTTTCAAATTATCCACCACCACATTTCAGCTAAAGAGGGCAGCAGGGTGCTCTGTTGTTTAAGCACATAGAATTTCAAATTGCCCTCCACCACATGCATAACAGCAGCTGTTATCTTGCGCAGTAGCCTCTAAGCTAGCTTTCTTCATAAGAGTAGCCGCCATCTTGTGCGAGCACCCCTAGGCCGCCTCATAAGGAGCTATGTATAGTCACCATTTTGTGTCTGCCATCTTGCGTAAGCATCCCTAGGACGTCTCAAGGCATCTTGTTTCTCATAAGAGCAGCCACCATCTTGTAGAAATAGATAGCTGCGAATGGCAAAGGGCTTAAGTAGGAATCGAACCGTTGATCTCATCATTAGACTATGTTTTTTATTGTTCCTGATACTACGAACCTACGTATTAGGCGGAAAAATTTTGTCCGTTTTGCTCTACGATGCATCGTTTTCGAGATATTTAACATTTTGCATTTAATCCTCCAAATTTAATGAATCGAACCTGCACGGCACGTTATACTCTCTACCATAGCTAAACCTGATCATGTTACGAAGACTCGCTTCAATACAAGCTAAAACAGAGCAAATGCCAAAGGGCCTAAGTAGGAACCGAACCGTTGATCCCATCATTAGACTATGATTTTCTTATTCCTCATACTGCGAACCTAGGTATTAGGCAGAAAAATTTTGTCCGTTTTGCTCTACGGTGCACTGCTTTCGAGATATTTAACATTTTGCATTTAAGCCCTAAATTTAATGAATCGAACTAGCACGACACGTTAGCCTCTAAGCTAAGAGCAGCAGCCATCTTGCGCAAGCACCCTTAAGGCGTCTCATAAGGAGATGTGTATAGCCGCCATCTTGTGTCCGCCATCTTGCGCAAGCATCCTTAGGGCGTCTCTAGCCATCTTGTGCAAGGACCCTTAAGCCGCCTCATAAGAGCAACCGCCACGCCCTTAAGGCGTCTCATAAGGAGACGTGTATAGCCGCCATCTTGTGTCCGCCATCTTGCGCAAGCATCCTTAGGGCGTCTCTAGCCATCTTGTGCAAGGACCCTTAAGCCGCCTCATAAGAGCAACCGCCATCTTGCGCAAGCATCACTAGGGTGTCTCATAAGGAGCCTTGTATAACCACCATCTTGCGCAAGCATCCCAAGGGCGTCTCATAAGAACCTTTGTATAGCAGCCGTCTTGCGTAAGCACCCTTAAGGAGTCATGTATAGCCGCCATCTTATGCAATTAGCGTCGAGAGAGGACTGCTGTAGAATTTTTCTTTTTAAATTATCCACCACCACATTTCAAAGGTATCTAGCTAAAGATAGCAGCACTGCGTATGACAGGTGACGAATTTACATCTACTGCGATAAAGAGGGCAGCACGGTGCTCTCTGGATTAAAGATGGCGGATGATAGCTGCACGTGGCTATGTTTACCAAACAAGACCATGTGGAATTTGCCGCCACCACATTTCAAACTAAAGAGGGCAGCACTATGCTCTGTTGATTAAAGATGGCGGATGGTAGCTGTCAAAAAGCACGTGAGTTTGTTTCCAAACAAGAGCATGTGGAATTTTCCAATTTGCCGCCACCACATTTCAAAGGTATCTAGCTAAAGATGGCAGCACGGTGCTCTCTTGATTAAAGATGGCGGATGATAGCTAACAGAACTTTTCAAATTGCCCGCTACTACATGCTTAAGGTAGTAGCCATAAAGAGGGCAGCACGGTGTTCTGTAGATTAAAGATGGCGGGTGATAGGTGACGAAATTGCCCGCATGATAGCAGCACGGTGCTCTATTGATTAAAGATAGCGGATGACAGCTGTCAAAAAAGCACGTGGCTTTGTTTCCCAACAAGAGCACATAGAATTTTTCAAATTGCCGCCACCACATTTCAAAGGTATCTAGCTAAAGAGTACAGCACTGTGCTCTGTTGATTAAAGATGGTGGATGGTAGCTGTCAAAAAAGCACGTGAGTTTGTTTCCAAACAAGAGCACGTGGAATTTTTCAATTTGCCGCCACCACATAGAGGGCAGCACGGTGCTCTCTTGATTAAAGATGGCTGCTGTCACGTGGAATTGTCTGCTACCACAGGTATCTAGCTAAAGAGGGCAGCACTGAGGTTTGCGATGCAAGATGGCTGCTGTCAAAAAGCATTTTTCAAATTATCCGCCACCACATTTCAAAGGTAAGTAGCTAAAGAGGGCAGCACTGTGCTCTATGGATTAAAGATGGCGGATGACAGCTGTCAAAAAAGCACGTGGCTGTCAAAAAGCACGTGGATTTGTTTATCTCGAGCTAGTGAGGTTAAGTTGGTAGCACTAAGGTTTAGGCCCGCCAAGATGGCAGCACTGCCGATGACAGGTGACGAAAGAGGGCAGCACAGCGCTCTGTAGTTTAAAGATGGCGGATGACAGCTGTCAAAAAGCACGTGGCTGTCAAAAAGCACGTGGCTTTGTTTATCTCGAGCTAGTTAGGTTAAGTTGGTACCACCGAGGTTTATTCCCGTCAAGATGGCAGTACTGAGGTTAGCGATGCGTTGTTGTCTGTCAAAAAGCACGTGGCTTTGTTTACAAATCTGTCAAAAAGCACGTGGCTGTCAAAAAACACGTGGCTTTGTTTACCTCATGCTAGTTAGGTTAAGTTGGCACTACTGGGGTTTAGGCCCGTCAAGATGGTAGTACTGAGGTTTGCGATGCGTTGTTGTCGATGACAGCTGTCAAAAACCACGTGACTTTGTTTACAAATCTGTCAAAAAGCACGTGGCTGTCAAAAAGCACGTGGCTTTGTTTACCTCGCGCTTGTGAGGTTAAGTTGGCACTACTGAGGTTTAGGCCCGTCAAGATGGCAGTACTGAGGTTAGCGGTGCGTTGTTGTCTGTCAAAAAGCACGTGGCTTTGTTTATCTCGCGCTAGTTAGGTTAAGTTGGCAGCACTGGAAGAGGCCTCTGGCTGAGGTGGAGGAGGCCACTGGGAGGCCACTGGCTGAGGTGGAGGTGGAGGTGGCCACTGGGAGGCCACTGGCTGAGGTGGAGGTGGAGGCCTCTCCCGAGAGCCGGAGGAGGAGGAGGCCGCCGAACTGTCCAATTATACTACTTGCATAGACCACTTTTTCACTTCACACCTAAGGAATAACTTGTTCTTTTCCGCGGCTCACTGGTCGGTTCGAAAATTTTAACCTTGTCTGGTTACTTTTACTAACTCGGGGACTAGGTATTTGTGTTCGCCTAATTACACAATTACCTTACTTCACACTAAAAACCGCCACAGAAACACACACTAGTGAATACGCCCCTACACGTAGGGCTGACGTCAGGAAGGGCACCCGGCGTAGAGGTGGGCTAAATCCATACAAACTTCCGACTCCCAGGTAATTGGGAAAATGCCAAGAAAAAGAAGCCCTAAGTTACTCTCTTTTAATATTGACAGTCAATATAGGTACTGCATAAGCTGTCATTTATTCACTGAAAACATTTGGCAATATATTATCACTTCATCACATAGATCAACTAACCGACACAATTCAATACGAAAACATGGAAGAAACTGTAAACGTGCTTTTACCACGCATTCGAAGCTGAAGTACTCACAATTTGGCGATGCCGGATAACATCAGCGCATTCTGTGAGGCTAGGTAAGTAATATAGAAGTATGCATCCAACATTTAAAGGACTTCACAGTCGCTGCCCTTCATTAAGAGGGAAGCGATGTACAATATAAGCATCACAAAGATCCAGAAATGGCCGTGCGGTTAGGAGCGCACAGCTGTGACTTGCACCAGGGAGATGGTGGGTTCGAACCTCACTTTCGGCAGCCCTGAAGATGGTTTTCCGTAGTTTCCCATTTTCACAGCAGGCGAATGCTGGGGCTGTACCTTAATTAAGGCCACGCCCGCTTCCTTCCCACTCCTAGGTCTTTCCTATCCCATCGTCGAAGATCTCTTTGTGTCGGTGCGACGTAAAGCAAATTGTAATAATATAAGATTCAGGTAAAAACAGGATTCGAAGCTCGTACTAAGAGAAAGGAGAAAGGCCGAGAGCAAAAGAGAATGGGATGCTGAACCTACTCAAGTGATCCTCTGACATTACTTGCCATAAAACCAAATTGGGTGGAAGGCGCGGTGACACATGCTACGTTGGTGACTGATGCTAGAGAGGAACGCTGGTCGTCATACGTAAAAAAAACTCATGTTGTCGCCTACCTTACATGCTGCCCCAGCTCGTCCGTGGCCTCACTTGTCACTGTACTCAACAAGATCTAGATAGATCCATAAGGATTACCAGTATTTATCGGGGTGAGCTGGGCGACGATTCGTTGAACTGACAGTGGTGGCAACTTAGAAACAGATCAATTAAATTATTTTCTACCAACACTGTACTAAGGAGAACACAACCCAAGCCCGTAAGTGGCACTCCAAAATATTATTATGATTATAATTATAATTATAATAATAATTATTATTTAATCTCCAAAGTGCTGTGAACCCTATTTTACCATAAGGTATGTTAGGATTGTAGTTTATACAAAATATACAATTTATCTGATAAAATCGAACACATAAAAAGTAAAATAGACAAGAACAGAAATGGAAAGGTAAAAGTATGTGTACAATCATTAATACAAGAGTACTAATATTTAAAATACCAGATCATAATATAAACAATACATACGTTAAACAGCTAATAAGCAGACAGTATCAAATCATATATGTTTAAATGCATAATCAATAAATTCTTAAAATTGAAAAGAGCAGCATTTTTTTATAAAATATAAAATGTAGTGGTTTCTCTAAATAGCAACTGCAAGTTAACAAATGCATCTTAATTTCAAAACGTGCTCTCTGAAAAGCAGGGCAGTTGAACAGAATGTGTTCTACAGTTTGAATGTCTTCAGTGCAGATGCACAGTGAGCCATTTTGTGTTGCAATTTTGAATCGGTCGGAGTAAGCATTTAATTTACCATGACCTGATAGCACTTGAGTTAAATAAAAGTTGCACATTATATATTTACATCCCAGCCTACTATATACATTTGGAAAAAACAAGTCTTTGGTTACTAACCCATTTTTGCTTGCTAACCACAGTTCATTCCAAGGAGATAGCATTTCATCCTTTAGGGTTCTTTTGACAAAAAGATATTGGGCATTCAGTATAACTCTCTAACAAGTTAGAATTACAAGCTTCTTTGGCCAATTGGTGAGCTCTTTCGTTCCCTTTTATGGCGGAATGACCTCGCACCCAACCGAAACATATATGATTATTGTACTTTGATAATTCTCTCTCACATGTATTACCAAATTGTGTAAATTATATTTATCTTGTATGGAGTTCAGCGCCGCTTGTGCGTCACTGAGTATAATCACACACGTATTTTTGTTTATGCACCACTCGACTGCTTTCAATATTGCAAGCAGTTCGGCTTGAAACACAGAACAGTATTCCTTTAGTTTTATTTTTTCAAGATGAACTTCATCTTCATCCTCATATACCACGAAGGCGCAGCCCACTAGTGTTTCGCTGCTGGGAATGCGAGAACCATCTGTGTATATTGAATGGCTGCCATCTCTGGTACATGGGTGGTAAAATGCAGAGCTCATATAAGTAGTATAACTGGACAGTTCGGCGGCCACCACCACCACCGGCTCCCAGAGGCCACCTCCACCACCACCACAGCCAGAGGCCTCCCAGAGGTCTCCTCCACCACCCGCGGGAAATTTGAATTTGTAAACAAAGCCACGTGCTTTTTGACAGCTGTCATCGACAACAACGCATCGCTAACCTCAGTACTGCCATCTTGACGGGCCTAAACCTCAGTAGTACCAACTTAACTTAACTAGCGCGAGATTTGAATTGGTAAACAAATCCACGTGTTTTTGACAGCCACGTGCTTTTTGACAGACAACAACGCATCGCTAACCTCAGTACTGCCATCTTGACAGGCCTAAACCTCAGTAGTACCAACTTAATCTAACTAGCGTGAGATAAACAAAGCCACGTGCTTTTTTGACAGCTGTCATCCGCCATCTTTAAACTACAGAGCACCGTGCTGCCCTCTTTATCGCAGTAGCTGCAAATTCGTCACCTGTCATCCGCAGTGCTGCCATCTTGGCGGGCCTAAACCTTAGTGCTACCAACTTAACCTCACTAGCGCGAGATTTGAATCGGTAAACAAATCCACGTGCTTTTTTGACAGCTATCATCAGCCATCTTTAATCTATAGAGCACAGTGCTGCCCTCTTTAGCTACTTACCTTTGAAATGTGGTGGCGGATAATTTGAAAAATGCTTTTTGACAGCAGCCATCTTTGAACACCGTGCTGCCCTCTTTAGCTAGATACCTGTGGTGGCAGGCAATTCCACATGACAGCAGCCATCTTTGAGCACCGTGCTGCCCTCTATGTGGTGGCGGCAATTTGAAAAATTCTACATGCTCTTGTTTGGAAACAAACTCACGCGCTTTTTTGACAGCCGTCATCCGCCATCTTTAATCAACAGAGCACAGTGCTGCCCTCTTTAGCTAGATACCTTTGAAATGTGGTGGTGGCAAATTCCATGTGCCCTTGTTTGGAAACAAAGCCATGTGCTTTTTTTTGACAGCTGTCATCCGCCATCTTTAATCAACAGAGCACCGTGCTGCACTCTCTAGTTGAAATGTGGTGGCGGCAAATTCTACATTCTCTTGTTTTGAAACAAACCTATGCCCTTTTTTGACAGCTATCATCCGCCATCTTTAATCCAGAGAGCACCGTGCTGCAGCTAGCATCCGCCATCTTTAATCCAGAGAGCACCGTGCTACACTCTCTAGTTGAAATGTGGTGGCGGCAAATTCTACATTCTCTTGTTTGGAAACAAACCTATACGCTTTTTTGACAGCTATCATCCACCATCTTTAATCCAGAGAGAACAGTGCTGCGCTCTATGTGGTGGTGGCAAATTCTACGCGTTCTACAAACCCATGTGCTTTTCTGACAGCTGTCATCCGCCATCTTTAATCCAGAGAGAGAACAGTGCTGCACTCTATGTGGTGGCGGTAAATTCCACGTGCTCTTGTTTGGAAACAAATTCTACGTGCTCTTCAGCTGTCATCCACCATCTTTAATCAAGAGAGCACCGTGCTGCCCTCTTTGTGGTGGCGGATAATTTGAAAAATTCTTTTTTGATAAGCAGCCATCTTTAATCCAGAGAGAACAGTGCTGCCCTCTTTAGCTACTTACATTTGAGGCGGTTAATTTGAAAAATTCTATTTGACAAGCTGCCATCTTTAACGAAAAGAGCATCGTGCTGCTATCTTGCGAGTAATTTTTACGTCACAGCTGTCATCCACCATCTTGCATTGGTAACCTTAGTGCTGCCCTCTTTAGCTACTTACCTTTGAAAAAAAATCTATTCGACAAGCTGTCACCCGCCATCTTGCATCGCAAACCTCAGTGCTGCACTCTTTGTGGTGGCGGATAATTTGAAAAAATCTTTATGACAAGCAGCCATCTTTAATCCAGAGAGAACGGTGCTGCCATCTTTAGCTACTGCCATCTTACATCGCTTACCTCGGTGCTGCACTCTTTAGTTGAAATGTGGTGGCGGTAAATTCGAACAAGTTTAATCACGCATCGGGAAAGCTAGAGTGAGCACGTGCTGCAGTGATGACGTCATCATGCATGTTTAGACTTGTCCGTTTTCTTAAGAGTAAGTCGGTGTAAAGGAATGCAATAAGTATGCATCATAAAAACAAGAGTTTGCATGTACTGCAGTGATGACGTTATTGTGCATGTTTAAACCCGTTCGTCGACTAAAAGCTTTAGTCTTCGAGAAACAGTGATAGAGAGTGGAGTGCAAACATGATGAAAACATTAATAGTTGATGTGCAAGGCTTTAAAGTAAACGGAAACAAATTTGTGTTTAAAGAGGTGGCTGTGTTAGATTGCAGTGTGTTGTGGGCACCAAAACTTGTTAGTTTAGTATTTAGTCCACCGTTCCCTTACTGTTTGCAAACAGATGAAGATAAAAAGCAGACTCAGTGGATTGAAAACAATTTAGGTTTGAAGTGGGAAGAAAAAGGAATACCTTATCGTTTTCTACCTTTAATGATGAATGCACATTTGTCAAGAGCAGATCTTGTTCTTTTAAAGGGTTGTGAAAAGAAAGAATGGTTGCGTGATTTTCTACCATCATCGTGTGAAGTTACCGACATGCATGAATTGGGGTGCCCATCATTTAAAACTCTTCCGAAAGAGCATAGTAGAGAAACAAGTAAACAGTCTTTACAACATGTATGCATGCTCTTTGATTGGTTGTGTTGCAGTGCATGCCGGGAAGTGAACAACATATGTAAACTGCAATGTCGAAATAACCTTAGTGTAAAAGAAACATTTGTAAAGTAAAGACATCATGTCATTTCTAACAGATACTAAGTGTAACGCAGTTGAAAAGGCGATCGTAAAGTTTTATGCATGCAAAAAGAAACTAAACACTTTTACTGAAGAAGAGTTAAATGCATTACCAAAGGCATTTTTGGTTAATGTAGCTGCGAATGCTGTAAAGAAGATTTGGGATAAGGTGCCTCGTGAGTGGACTCAAGATCCTGTTTTTTCAGAGCTTCAAACGTGTAGTTTACATCAATCATGAACACGTGAGTTTAGGTAGAAGACCTTCTGTGAGACAGTGCCGTACATGTCAACTAATTAAACTGTATCACGGAGCTAAAACTAACGAGTTGTCTTCGCTTATAAACACTTATCATGGCTGTGGAGAGAGTAAACAAGGAAAAGGTGAAGAAACGTGCTGGGAGAAAGATGAGGAAGCATGTTGGGCGTGGACTCATCAATAGAGTGATTGATCTTCTTTTCTTCGTGCTTCATCTCCCCTGCGGCCCTAGAACACGTTGGCCTGACACGTAGTTACATGCTGCCTGCATAGAGTATGTCGTGTAGCTGTTAAAATCTGCTTCGTAAAGTTATGGCGTGTGTGTGTGTGTGTGTTATTACCTAGTGCTTTAGCTGCTCAGAAGAATATAGCAGAACTTGTCGTTGTTGGTGTAATAAAACGAAAACTGAGTGACAAAGACCGTAAAATAAACAAAGGATAAAAATGTATATATATTCTAAAATAAATATGAATTGTCAAAACATATTACAGGTGTTGTTTAATCCTACAGCATGTCCTAGTGACTTAGAAGAAAGGAAACGTAGAGGATTAAAAGAAAACACACATAAGATTTAAAGTACATCCTCTTTATTAATCCATGAATTAAAGCTGTTATTAAAACCAAGCCATTTAACATACAGTTTATTGCCACGACGTCGAATAACACGTTCAACTAAATAGTAGTCAGGATATTTTGTTTTCTGCAGTTCTTCGATGTAGAATCCTCCTTCAATAGGCTGTCCTCTGAGATCGCGAAGTAAATACGTAACTGGATTAGTAAGCTTAACACTTCTGATTTGAAAAATTTCAGTGCTCCAGTTAGGTGTGTATCCTTTTGCAAAGATAGACTTGTGTTTACTGATGCGAACAAAATCACCTTCTTTAAAGCGATGGCGACGTGGATCAGCTGTTTTAATTACAAGATGAATAGCATTTATACGAGGTGTATTCTTTGTAACAAGACGTGGCTTTGTTCCGATAGTGCGATGAGGTGTATCGTTGTAGGTAGATAAAAGTCTAGGTAGCAGATCAATCCAACGATATGAACCTTGCGCTGTAAATTCTCGCCACATCATTGTTTTGAGTGTACGATTAAAGCGTTCTACAACACTTGCCTTGAGATTGCTGAACGTAGAGTAGTGTTGAATGCCAAGTAACTTGAGGTAAGAAGAAAAATCCTTGTTGTAAAACTCTTTACCTTGATCAGTTTGAAGAAGCCTTGGACAGCGTTTCGATTCTTCAACAATATGTTTAAATGCTTCTTTAACTTGAGCTGCTGTTTTAGAACGCACGGGTTGTGCAAAAGCAAACTTCGAGTACACATCGAAAACAGTAAGTAGATACTTATAGCCCTTATTACTAGAAGCATATGGAATCATTTCTACTAAGTCTGCTTGCCTGAGATCATCTTTTCCTCGTGTAATAACGCGTCTGCGACAGTAGGTGCGACGTGCTGGTTTATGTAACTCATGTGCGATGTTTACCTTTACAGGTGAGATCTTCTCTTGACGAGCCATTACAAAATAATACCGGCATAACGTAGTTCTCTTTCTATTTCTAGAATTTCTGATCCGTGACCAGTGTGACCAGCCTCTTGCGATGCTCTTAAAAGTTGTAATCGTTCAACGAGTAAGTTTGGGTCATTCCAGTATCTTACATCCACATACGGCAACAAAGGCTTGTAGATAACATCAAGACTACGTGCAGTCGGAAACAGCTTAGAAATAAACTCACGATACTTGTAACTCTTATTCGCATTTACAGCTTCTGTTCTCTTGTAATTACGTCGTGTTGCATCAGTAGCAAAAAGTATTGCTTTGTATTTTCTAAGATCATCTTGTAAAATTATATTCTTGTCAGGTATTCGTGAGAAAAGAAGTTCTAAGAGTCCTTTCGTAGGTTTATAGGTAACACCTTTTATAATGAGTTTGTTGTTATTAATCTTAACATTTGAATTTCCTATCCGGAAACAGTCATCTTCGTAGCGAATACCGTAGGTAGTGTCAGTTTGTCCTGTAAAAAGTTTTTCTATATAAGGTGCAACGAGAGATCCATAGGTATCTTGAATAAAAATTCTAAACTGATTGCGATACTCTGGTGTAATCATAACCTCAGACAAAGATGGTAGATTTTGCGTCGATGTAGTAGGTGTTTCAGCAATAACATCTGTAGTTAAAAACTCAACTCGCTTAGATGGTGATATATCATTAAGTTCTTCTTCTTCTTCTTATTTATCTTCCTCTTCTTGATCTACATCCTGCTTCTTCTCTTCCCTATCTTGTTCATGCTTTTCTTCTTCATGCTTCTCTTTATGATATGATGTTTGTATAGAAGCAAAACTTGAAGTAGACTGCGGTAATGAAGTAGAATTAAAAATTTCTTTGAGTGGTGTACTTAGTTGTGTTTTTAAAAATAAATCCGTGTCTGCTTGAATACGTTTAAGCTCCTTAAATTTCCGTCGAATATTGTTTCGAGCTTGGATGATATGTTTTGTGATCTCCTTGCTAGATGTTAACATGATGATGGTTTTTAATCAAGTAGTTACTGTAATTCTGTGTTAATGCATATAATATGATCGAAACCCATGCGATATCGTCCATGCTGTACATCACTTTCTTTATCAATAACTAAAAAGCTGTAACGGTATAATGACCAACATTTAGCACACATACGTTTAAAGTCATCGAATGTCATATCAGTGTTAACATGATCGTTATACACATGTCGCATGTTGCGCTCATCTTGCCGAAAAAGCACAATAACATTTGCGTTGTCGCGTATCAACTGCTTAGGCACACGAGAATAGGTTTGACACAAATAGATGCAATCAACATATTTATGCCGACCCATACTAAAGAATGCACGAATAACGTTTTGCTGTTCTGTTGCGACATCATCAAAGATCATAAGAGAATTAGGAAGCACATCGTCTGGTGATGGTACTTGCTCATGCGAATTAAATTTAAAATATCTTATTCCATCTTTAACTAGATCGTGCATTACAGTTTGTAGAATAGTATATAGCGGCTGAGAGAGTGACTTTGCGAAAACGTAAATATTCTCGAAGCGTACACCATTTACAGAAGTAATAAGTGTGAGTAAAATATTTGTTTTCCCGCATCCCGACGGGCCTGATATAATACATCGAACAGTAAAAGGAAACAAGGTTCTATGACGTTTTCCTGTAGTTGTACTAGAACTAGGTAAGAGATGTGGTACAATGTCGGTAACAGGTAGCGTGTCTTGCTGCTTTATAATCTTCATGATAACTGAATCATAAAGTACGTAATAGTAATATATATATTAAACGAAACAAGAGGCAACGGTTAGTTTATGATTTGCTCTTGACTAGTAAAGTCGTATCCAGCATGGTGAAACTACGATATCCAAACGACATGAAGAAGAAGAAGAAAGTAAAAACTGTTAGATGGAAAGATGTTATAAAGGCTGCGCAAAAAGCTATTCGAGGGGAATACAATCCTCGTGTAGCTATTACTAAGGCGTTACGCGCAGCAAGAGCGAGAATTTCTCCAAAGTGCAGAGCAATATTTAGTAAACGTGCACGAATTATTCCTGTACCAAAACGAGGAGGATTTCTTCCTGCGCTGTTTGCTGGCTTAGCAGCTTTAGGGTCATTGCTAGGTGGTGCTAGTGCTGTAGCGAGAACTGTCAAAGCTGTAGAAGAAGCGAAACAACAGTTGAAAGAGAGTGAACGTCATAACAAGACGATGGAGGCAATTGCGTTACGAGGCAAACGTATGAACATGAAGCTAGCGCCATACAAGAAAGGGCTTGGTATCTACATTTCTCCAAAAAACGTCTACTGAATGCACTGCCATATCGAGCTCTAACGCATGATGAAGTTTTTACGTTTGCTAAACAACTAGGAATTCATTATTTTCGAGGAGTATATATGCGTGATCAACTACCAGCGCGCCCACGTGAACGTGAAAGTGCCGTAATTAACTTGGACGACAGTCGTGGACCTGGAACTCATTACGTTGCTTATGTAAAACGTAAACCTAAAGTATGGTATTTTGATAGCTATGGAGACTTACCTTCTCCTTTTGAGCTCATACGTTATTTCGGAAGCAGTGCAGACATTGTTTACAATAAAAACCGTGTGCAAAACTTTAATACACGCATGTGCGGACGATTATGTCTTATGTTCTTATATCAAACCCAGACAGCAGAGAAAGTGCATTAGTGTCTATGTGATGACGAACAGTGAAAGAACGTTTGCTGTATGTGGAGAAGGACCTGAAACAACCGTCTATTTTAATCCACCAATCGAACTTGGCTATCAGCCGCATAGTCTTGGACTAGTATCGTTTGAATGCTACAATAAAATCTATAATGTGCGTGATGGTGTAAACAAGTTCTATTACGATGAGTATGTGCTAACACTACCCTCAGGTAGTTATACAGTAGACGATATTCACGACTATATTGAAAGTACGTTAATTGATCAGTTTGGGGAAGATAGTTTTAGTAATCATAATTACAAGTTCTCAATCACTATAAGCAACATTACACATAAATGTGTTATTGATTCATCATTTAAGATTGACTTCAAATCACAACCTGATTCGATTGGACCACTGCTTGGATTTTCATCGAGGGAACTCCTACCGAACGTACGTTACGAGTCTGATCAACCTATAAAACTCTTCGATGATTATAATGTGAACATTACTTGTAATATTATTACAGACTTGAATAGTAATCTACAACCTTCGCACGTCCTGCACGACTTTATTGTTACAGAGGAACGTGGATATACTATTTTGTGAGAAACCAGCAGTAGTTCTTTATCATCCTGTGTCTGTAAAACACATTAGCAACATTACTCTTAGACTTGTAAATAAACATAATCAGCTTATTTATTTAGATCAGCACGCGTACGTAGCTTACAAACTACATCTTAAACCAGTATGAAAACCATCTATAAAACACGGTGTACATTCCGAAGACATACTACATGTGTGCACAGACTCATCGAGTTAACAGATACCCATAAGCAGATACTCCAAGATTTAGGATATACACTACTACAACAGAATGGAAGAAATGCTAGACATTACGAATACAGTAGAAAGTCGTGAAGGTGTAGTACGAAGTGAGCTTCATTCCTATCAACCTTTTACGTTTGGATTAAATAACAATGATGAAATTCATTTTATTATTAATCAGCAAGATGTTTACACCTTACCACACGAAAGCTACCTCTATATTGAAGGACGACTAGAAAAGTCTGATGGAAGTGGACCAAGCACTTCACAACTAAACAACCATGCTCTAGCTTTTCTCTTTTCTGAAGCGCGATATGAAGTAAATAATGTTGAAATAGATCGAACGAAGAATGTTGGTATTACAAGTGCAATGAAACTCTACCCTTCTTTCTGTGATGAAGAAAGTAATCTTTTGCGGATGGCTGGATGGTGTCCAAGAGCTACTAACAACTGGATGATTAATGAGGATGGAACTTTTACGGGAATGTTATCACTGAAACATATTTTTGGATTCGCAGAAGACTTTACACGTATTATAATCAACGCAAAACAAGAGCTTATTCTAATCCGTGATCGAAGTTATTACAATTCTCTTAAAGCAGTAGAAACACCAGTAGAATCGAAAATAACACTGCATCGTATACTGTGGCGGATTCCACATGTAACCTTATCTGATCGTGAAAAACTTCGATTGCTGAAGATTGTAGAAAATGATACACCATTACCTATACGTTTTAGAAGTTGGGAGCTGCATGAATATCCTGTGTTACCACCTACAAACAAGCATAGCTGGGCTGTTAAAACATCACGTTTTACTGAGAAGCCCTTGTACATTATTTTTGGATTTCAAACTAATCGTAAATTCAATCACGAAAAAGATAGCTCACGGTTTGATCACTGTAAATTAAGACACGTTAGACTATATCTCAACGGAATTACGTATCCCTACGAAAACATAGACATTAACTTTGAGAAAAATAAGTTTGGGATGCTCTATGACATGTTTTGTAAATTTCAATCATCGTTTTATCAGAAAGAAGATCGTCCGCTATTTACACCTCAAGAATTTAAAAATAAAGCACCGATTATAGTTATAGACTGCTCTTATCATGAAGAATCTATAAAAGAATCTCCAGTTGATATTCGTTTAGAATTTGAAACATCTGAAAACATTCCTGCTAACACAGCAGCCTATTGTCTTATTATTCATATGAGTGATGTTACTTACCATCCGCTAACGAATATTGTTACGAGACTATAAATAAGAATAGATCTTTATCATTTTCATTAGAGTGTGCTTCGACATCGTACGCTATGGAACAAAACTGTAAATGTGCATGCTGTTTGCATGCTCATACGCAACATCTTATTTATCTTACACGAGTGAGTGAGGCTATTAAGATGTTCTATAAACATAGATCGTCGATGCCGAAACATCTTATTCAATACTTACCACCAATATTTTTATATACGTACGCTGCCTCTTACGTACATAATTTTTGGGACATCCTTCCTCTACACAGTAAGATGTCGATCGAAGCAGCTTTATGCAGAACTTGTGAATGACATTACAAGCATCGAGGAGAAAATGGTGATGATGATTGGGATGGACCAAATCCGAGGATTGAACACTGTACACAGTGTATGAATGAACTTTCTCTAGTACCTCATGATGATGATGATGATTCCGAAAAGGAATAACAACAAGGTAAGAAGTATATGATCTTCTCTGTAAAGCAAAACATACTTAGTATAATATATTTCTAAATGTTTTGTTTAATTTGAATGTTGCAGGAGGCATTTCAGAAGCATACGTTGTTAAGAAGCACACCAACCTTGTCAGCAGCAAAAACGAACACTGTTGTAGTACATTTGTAAATAAATATTTGATCGCATTCAAAAATGTTGTACTTTTTGCATTGCTTTACACCGACTTACTCTTACGAAAAACGGACAAGTCTAAACATGCGTGATGACATCATCACTGCAGCACGTGCTCACTCTAGCTTTCCCGATGCGTGATTAAACTTGTTCGAATTTACCGCCACCACATTCCTTTACACCGACTTACTCTTAAGAAAACGGACAAGTCTAAACATGCATGATGACGTCATCACTGCAGCACGTGCTCACTCTAGCTTTCCCGATGCGTGATTAAACTTGTTCGAATTTACCGCCACCACATTTCAACTAAAGAGTGCAGCACCGAGGTACGCGATGTAAGATGGCAGTAGCTAAAGATGGCAGCACCGTTCTCTCTGGATTAAAGATGGCTGCTTGTCATAAAGATTTTTTCAAATTATCCGCCACCACAAAGAGTGCAGCACTGAGGTTTGCGATGCAAGATGGCGGGTGACAGCTTGTCGAATAGATTTTTTTTCAAAGGTAAGTAGCTAAAGAGAGCAGCACTAAGGTTACCAATGCAAGATGGTGGATGACAGCTGTGACGTAAAAATTACTCGCAAGATAGCAGCACGATGCTCTTTTCATTAAAGATGGCAACTTGTCAAATAGAATTTTTCAAATTAACCGCCTCAAATGTAAGTAGCTAAAGAGGGCAGCACTGTTCTCTCTGGATTAAAGATGGCTGCTTATCAAAAAAGAATTTTTCAAATTATCCGCCACCACAAAGAGGGCAGCACGGTGCTCTCTTGATTAAAGATGGTGGATGACAGCTGAAGAGCACGTAGAATTTGTTTCCAAACAAGAGCACGTGGAATTTACCGCCACCACATAGAGTGCAGCACTGTTCTCTCTGGATTAAAGATGGCGGATGACAGCTGTCAGAAAAGCACATGGGTTTGTAGAACGCGTAGAATTTGCCACCACCACATAGAGCGCAGCACTGTTCTCTCTGGATTAAAGATGGTGGATGATAGCTGTCAAAAAAGCGTATAGGTTTGTTTCCAAACAAGAGAATGTAGAATTTGCCGCCACCACATTTCAACTAGAGAGTGCAGCACGGTGCTCTCTGGATTAAAGATGGCGGATGGTAGCTGCAGCACGGTGCTCTCTGGATTAAAGATGGCGGATGATAGCTGTCAAGAAAAGCGCATAGGTTTGTTTCGAAACAAGAGAATGTAGAATTTGCCGCCACCACATTTCAACTAGAGAGTGCAGCACGGTGCTCTGTTGATTAAATATGGCGGATGACAGCTGTCAAAAAAAGCACATGGCTTTGTTTCCAAACAAGGGCACGTAGAATTTGCCACCACCACATTTCAAAGGTATCTAGCTAAAGAGGGCAGTACTGTGCTCTGTTGATTAAAGATGGCGGATGACGGCTGTCAAAAAAGCGCGTGAGTTTGTTTCCAAACAAGAGCATGTAGAATTTTTCAAATTGCCGCCACCACATAGAGGGCAGCACGGTGCTCAAAGATGGCTGCTGTCATGTGGAATTGCCTGCCACCACAGGTATCTAGCTAAAGAGGGCAGCACGGTGTTCAAAGATGGCTGCTGTCAAAAAGCATTTTTCAAATTATCCGCCACCACATTTCAAAGGTAAGTAGCTAAAGAGGGCAGCATTGTGCTCTACAGATTAAAGATGGCTGATGATAGCGGTCAAAAAAGCACGTGGATTTGTTTACCGATTCAAATCTCGCGCTAGTGAGGTTAAGTTGGTAGCACTAAGGTTTAGGCCCGCCAAGATGGCAGCACTGCGGATGACAGGTGACGAATTTGCAGCTACTGCGATAAAGAGGGCAGCACGGTGCTCTGTAGTTTAAAGATGGCGGATGACAGCTGTCAAAAAAGCACGTGGCTTTGTTTATCTCACGCTAGTTAGGTTAAGTTGGTACTACTGAGGTTTAGGCCTGTCAAGATGGCAGTACTGAGGTTAGCGATGCGTTGTTGTCTGTCAAAAAGCACGTGGTTGTCAAAAACACGTGGATTTGTTTACCAATTCAAATCTCGCGCTAGTTAGGTTAAGTTGGTACTACTGAGGTTTAGGCCCGTCAAGATGGCAGTACTGAGGTTAGCGATGCGTTGTTGTCGATGACAGCTGTCAAAAAGCACGTGGCTTTGTTTACAAATTCAAATTTCCCGCGGGTGGTGGAGGAGACCTCTGGGAGGCCTCTGGCTGTGGTGGTGGTGGAGGAGGCATCTGGGAGGCCTCTGGCTGTGGTGGTGGTGGAGGTGGCCTCTGGGAGCCTGCGGTGGCGGTGGCCGCCGAACCCGCTTATTATACTACTCATATAATCTGCTGGTTGTCCGGCGGTAGTGTGATGTAACAATACCAAGGTCCCCAGTCTTTGCTGAGCTGAGCTAGTGTACAGACGTATGTGGTGCAGTATGGGTGAAACAGTGCAGCAGGCTGGCCAGACCAAAGAAATGTTTTAGGTGCAGTCTCAGCAAATAGGATATGAACTACGGGTTAACCAAAGAACTAACAGAAATAAAGGAGAAATCTACGTGTGGTTACATGCAAAATGTCAGCCCTCAGAAGTGAGATGTATTAATTAAGGTTACAGGCCACCGGTAATTAAATCGAACAAGGTTATATAATAGGTTTTAGGACAACTTCCAGTAATAGGCTTTGAATCAGCATTCGGCTCTCAGATAGTACCATAATATCTGACATAACAGATAGTAAGAATTAATAACATGATAGAAGTTTTCAATTACAATAACTACGTCGATG
Organism: Anabrus simplex; assembly: GCF_040414725.1. Taxonomy (NCBI): domain Eukaryota; kingdom Metazoa; phylum Arthropoda; class Insecta; order Orthoptera; family Tettigoniidae; genus Anabrus; species Anabrus simplex. Next base: position 733,925,224 of record NC_090265.1, read on the forward strand.
AATAATACAAACCGATAGGAGCCGATGACCTTAGATGTTAGGCCCCTTTAAACAACAAGCATCATCATCATCATCATCATGATCACAAACTGATACAGAACTAAGTGGTGTAGAATAAAGGTGATAGCCTTCATAACAGAGATACTATAACAAGATTACTGACTACAGGAAACTAAATTGAAACAAGGCAATACAATAGGTTTTATGAAAACGGTCAGTAACGATTAAGAACCACTCCCTATTACTGGCGAGGATGACGATAATACACGAGGTAAAAGGGTAGAGAGCAAGCCATGCTGCGAACAGGATAATTTAAACATTACACGTACAAGGACAAATTTACCACCAGTAAAAACACCACAAGAGTAAAGAAAAGTGTAAATGAAAGGACTCAAAAATTACTTCGCCCCTCACCCAGTAGGGATGGGAAATCGGAAATAGCCCCGGTAATGTAGAGAGCTCCATCCGAGCGTGTGTACAACACGATATTTTGGCTAAAACTTCAAGATGGCTGCACCGATAAGGACCAAGGCCCCCCAGTCTCCCGTTAATAATATAGAGAGAAGGAAAATATGCCAATCAGGTTCACTTTTCAACACAGGGCGAAACAGAGAAAGATATCTATAACGCTGTTGACATAATTCGAATTTTAAAATGCCCTTACAACTCCCAAACAGGAAATAATAATAATAATAATAATAATAATAATAATAATAATAATAATAATAATAATAATAATAATAATAATAGCACGTTTATTTTCAGGAAGAACTACAGGCATAAAATACTGTTAAAAGTTTAAGTTTGTATTTCATCCTAAAAGAATAACCACTACCTTCATTCGTCGAAACAAGTGCTTACACAGGCACGCAGGCTATTCGTCCTTATTTCTACGTAGAAGTTACGAAAATGTTAACCCGCTGCCTTATTACGGTATATTTATGCGCTTACCCTTGTATTTTTAATGTATTATACTTGACCTTTAGGAGGATGATTTTCATTGCTATTCTGAGATACGAAGCTTGACTATTAACATCCTACTTTAGTGAAAACGATTTTCAGAACGCACTTGAACGGACAGAGGGAAAGTTTAAATTTGTTTTCGCACTACAGCATGAATTTAGAGTCAGAGTGGAGAGCGCAGCACGAGAGACCTAAGCAGGGTCCTGCAAAGAGGAAACAAATCGAGACTCATCAGAATCTTAATCAGACTTCATTTACTATGCATTGCTTTTCTAAAGGTGAGGCTCAGGGCGTGAATCGTCACAGAGTGTGGTGCAGTCCGCGAGCTGTTTGGATCTTACACTGATCGTCGGTACGAGAGCTGCAGACAACTTCCCGAGTAACGTAGTTCTTATCTACAGTGAACTGTCACTATAAAATACAATATTAAATGATAACATAATTACATAAATATAAGACGACTGAAATACATAGTTATTCATTACGTATTCAGGAAACAAAGCTTCGAGCACAAAAATATACTGTTTTATCTTCACATGTTAAACTCTTTGGGCAGCGGCCTTCCAATATGTCCACTGCCGGCTTCATCAGTTAGGTATGAAGACAAAGATGTATAAGTGAGCCATTCTAAGGTATTTATATATAAACAAGTGCAGCTATGTGGCCTGGTTGCCATGGTCGTGAAGATCTGACACCGTGGTTAGCTGGTTCAAATCCCGTTGGTCCAAAACATTTTCACCATCAGAATATTGGACGGAAGGCTAGGATTTATAATCACAAGACTGCGTACGAAAAGCCTGGATTTAATTCCAAACCCTTCCGCAGTGCTCATAAGGGCACATGACGCTGTTGATGGTGATTCGTCCGTCAGTAAACCTTGTCATGTTCAGTATCTCTGGATTTCTTTCCACGAACTGTAGTATCACAAAAGATTCATTTTTCGGGATCTTTCAGGTCGGGTACTGCACTCACTCTGTGCTTTGATACTCCTTGGCCTCCCTGTTGTAACGACATTCGGAGAGGAGGGGAGCATCCACAGCATGCTTTGAGACTAATGACGGTGGAGTATGCTTTCCTTTCTCACTGACTTGCTTTGACTTGCTTGCCTGCTTTGTTTCCAGCTTCTCCGCGAACTTTAGAATTATCTTCCGATCAGGATCATTATTAGCGAGCGAATTTCTAAGCATTAATAAGTTGTATTTCAACAAGTAGAAAGCTTCTTCAAGGCCATACAAGGCTCCTGTTTAAAGAGATGCATAAACATTAGAGCCGAAGCTTTTCAAACCCCCAATATTTATGCAACTTTTCCTACTAAACTTACATGCTAGGTGGAATAATCACAAACACCGTACTGACGTCAGTAAGCTCTTTGTGCTCTGGTACGCCAATAATTATTAACAATAAATACACGCTGGTGCATTGTGCATTTTATTGGTTATGTCACAATAGAAAACATTGTAAAGATATGTATCGAAATTGTAGGTAGAACAAAACTGCAACGTCACGAATATCGGCAAAACAAAGCGTAATTTCCACACCAGATGCAAATAAAACAAAAAAGTAGTTGAATATAGTCGACATTTAGCCTTCGGTGAACACATTTACAACAACTCCCACCATTTCACAGAGATCTTGAAAAGTTGCACATGGAAAATAAAACCAAATCTGTAAATACAAAAGGGACAATAGCAATACATATCGCAAAAAAAAAAAAAAAAAAAAAAAAAAGAAACTCATCGATCACATAGCAGAAATATTCTTCCTCTTTCCACTTGATTAATTTACATTTTATGAAAGCATAACATTCCACACTTCTTTCAAACTTGAACTTTTTAATTAACCACGTAGCAGATTAATCTGACGCATGATCCGTTGTATCTATTACGTGATACATTTTCTGAATGTAGGAAGTTTTAATAAAATACCCAGCTCCATGGATACATGGTTAGCGTGCTAGGTTTTGGTCACAGGGTTTGCGGGTTCGATTCCCGGTAGGTCCACGAATTTTAACCATCATTGGTCTTCATCATCATTTCATACTCATTACGACGCGTCAAATCGAAAGACCTAAATCTGGCGAGCCGAACATATCCTCGGACACTCCCGGCACTAAGCGTCATACCCCATTTCATTTCATTTTTAATGAACTGTTTTATTTTACAGATGTGTTATAGTATTTTCATAATGTTTGTATTTTGAGTTCCACACAATGAAGAATCCTAGTATAAATAGACCTACTGTATACATAATAATTAATCATATATTGGTTTCTGAGGTTTTTCTGTCACTACTTTTTTATATTTGCTTTACGTCGCTCCGACACAGATAGGTCTTATGGTGACGATGCGATAGGAAAGGGCTAGGAGTGGCAAGGAAGCAGCCGTGAAAGTACAGCCCCAGTATTTGACTGGTGTGAAAATAGAAAAACACAGGAAGCCATGCTTAGGACTACCAACATTGGGGTTCGGGCGCATTTATCTCGAATGAAGGTGGCCCAAACCGCATAACTAATGATACCTTCACTAAGTCATGGCGTGTCTACTACCTACACGTATTTTCTGTCCACATTCCTTATTACACTAAAATACTACGTCAGAATTTTGATGTAAGGATGAATGAAGCCACAAAATGTAATTCAATTTATAATTTATTCGGAAGTAATGCAATATAAAACTGAGAAAACGGAAGGACTGAATAAACTTATTTTTCGAAATAATATGTCTTTACAATGGAGTATAAATCCCTTCCGGCAAGCAACTCAGTGTGGAAAATATCCTGGTCATATCAGCTACGAATTTTAGGTAAATAAAATATATCACATTATGATAATACATTATGTAGGCTATTTGTTCCTAAAATTACAATCCTTTTCTTGATCATCGTTATTCGCTTGATTAGATTAGAAGTTTGCCTTTTTCTACCACTACGAGCACTCATGTGAGTCAATGCTTTGTTTCACTTAAGCCCTTATAACTATATTCGGTGTGGACATTTTTTTAAAAACCGTGAGGGTATTGAACCAATGAACACACTACAGAAATAAGTATGTAAATAAATTCATTTGGACTGGATTTAAATCAATAAGAAAACGAGTAAAGAAACACGCGATTTTACGCTGATTTTCCGTAACTGCATTTAGGCCGGAAGTTATTTTCGAAATTTGGATTTTTGATAGAACTATCCAAGACTCAAAATTTAAAAGTTTTCCGGATCCGTTAGCAGAATTGAGGAAATTTCTTAATTTTATGTTTTTCGTATTATGGGGACCCCTACTTTGTCTGCTAAGGAATGTTTACAAAATTAAAGCTTGGTAAAGGGACTCTCCGTATTCTGGGTTCTGTCTGCACAATGAAACCCTGATAGTTTTTCACCATCGTTCTGAAACTAACCCTGCATTTGAATCGTTTGTAAAAACTTACTTGTTTGAAGATGTACCCAGAGTTTTCACTGACTTGATTTGTTGTAAGCGATGTCCCCGACAGATCTTGTAACTGTAGATCAGGATATTTCTCACACTCTTGGAACCGTCTCGACTTAGATGCTTTTGGTTTTAGAAAATTCCAGATTTTCTTTGTGAGCCGGCCATTCTTCATCCCCATAAAACAGCAATCTTCTTTTTCTAATTCTTGTTAGCCGTTCCATCTTGATGCATACTTCCTTAATTCGATTTCAGTCGAACCTGGCCGTCAACGTACCTGTTGCCCAAGATCTTCCGTACTAGCCTGCGTTCTCTTTTAAGTAGTTGGTTGACTTGTCCTTTCCGATTCATGCACAGGGTTTCCAAAGCATATAAGTCTTCTGGTCCAACAACAATGCTGTAATGTCTTAATTTGTCTCCGAAATTCAGTACCTTCCTACAGTATTATACCCATACATGTTTTTAATCAATTGGAATGCACGGTCTAATTTCCGGTTGCGGATATTGGTCGATTCTTGTTCGAGGCCAATTCTCTTGGATTACTTCATCCAGGTACTTAAACTTCTTGACTCTTTCAACCTTTCCATCGTCTGTTAACATCCATTCTGGACCATCATGATGTTTGCCATATATTTACTCTTATGAGGGGAGATTTATAGTCGTACTTTCTCTGCTGTTTTCTTTAAGAAGGTTTGTCTTCCTGATTGCTGAACTGATGTTGTTGACAAATATGTCGAAGTCATCCGCGAAAGCTAGACAGTCAATATACACTCCTTTGTGTTTGGGGTCTAATCAAAACCAATCTTCCTTTCCTTCTTCTTTGTTCAGCGATTTTCTCTATTCTCGAATTACCTTTTCCAACATACAATTGAAAAGAAGTGCAGACAGTCACTCCTTATTATATTTTAAAATAGTATTTGTTTTACATCCCTCTAACTACCTTTTTGCTTTTTAAAGACGCCGAGGTGCCGAAATTTTGTCCATCAAGAGTTATTTTACGTGCCAGTAAATCTACCGACACGTGGCTAACGTATTTGAGCACCTTCAAATACTACCGGACTGAGCCAGGATCGAACCTGCTAAGTTGGGCTCAGAAAACCAGCACTGCACCGCCTGAACTACTTACCCGGCTATTATACTGTCACCTAATTTAGAGAATTCTATTCATGCCATTTTGGAGTTATATTCTGACCTTCTTGTTCGTCTCCTTGGACCAAATTCCTACACAATCCCGCAATACAATAAACTCGCCCCGAGGTGGTGCAGCTCTTTCAAGGCGCAGTAGTTGAGCTGCATGTACCAGCCCTTCTCCTCCTCCTTATCATCAACATCATCATGATTACCACAGGCTGGGTCTGATTGGAACATAAGCCTCTCCATCGTTTTCTGTCCATCCACCACTTCCCTTCTCTCACTGTCGTCCTGTTCCCTCCTCTTGCCTCGATGCTCTTCTTTACGCTCTTCACCTCGGTCTACCTCAAGGTCTCCTTCCCTTCAACTCTATTTCTAACATCGTTCTTGGTATCCACTCTTCTCCCATTCTCTTAACATGTCCGTACCACTGCAACCTTGATTTTTCTCTCTTTTCCTGTAGGGAACTCTCTCAATTCTTACTCTGTCCATTCTTGGTAAACTTCATTTCCACTGCTTGTATTCTACTTTTATCTCTCTCCTTCATCAAGCACGTTTCTGATCCATACGTCAAATTGGCACAAAATGAATTTTATAGATAATTCCCTCCTGTCATTCTTAAATCTCTTGCAGACCGGGAGTCGAACACAGAATTCCGCCGACAGCACCTAATAATGCTACGAAGGCGGACCCGATTGTTGTCCAGTATTTCCTCATTCCATTCGCCCATTTGTTTATGTTTCATTTGGTGTCTCTGCTGCTGCTAATCAAGATTTCCTTTTAGTATGTGGTCTGTGACATCCGCCATGCTGTAGTAGTTTCAAGTCACGTGACTGGTCAGCCCAATGTCGACTCCTATCCAGCAGAATGTGGCGATTATCAGACTTGAACGCTCATGAGAGACACGAGGACTGAGGTCGTTCAGCGTTAAATCAAATTTACATCTGAGGGCTAATGTTCTGCCTGTCTTCACTTTAATCTCACGTTAACACTTTTGAAACAAGAGTTCGTTGCTTGCTTGACGGGTGAAAAATGAAGACATGTCGCCTCTTTGACACTACGTCCATCGATCATTCACTATCGCTGTCCCCTAGAGCACGTATTGGCAAGCTCCTACATTTCAGTGTAATACGCATAGAAATATTGTGCAGTTAGTATTATTATTAGCTGAATTATTCGTTCTTCATTGTTTTCGTAAACCATCATCCGTAGGATACGTTTCTTTATAACAATGAAAGGACCGAAAGATGTAAATGAAATAAAATAAACTTTTACCTTTGTCAAAGCTAATGATCGTGTATATGAACATCAAACTAACTTAACTGTTAACCGCAGCATCTCTGGCGAGCAAGGCCTACGATACAGTGACTCTATATATGTACAGTGTGGCCACGTCCAGTCAAGCCGCCATGTTTTATCTAGGTAATCCATCAGCTGATAGATGAAGAAGAGTGATGTGATTACTGCTTCAATAAAGAATAGACGAATTCACTGTTTAAAGATGTTATTTATTTTGCTTTATTTTGCTGTGTGCATATATCAGTATTTGTTATATTAATATTCTGACTGCCTGATACTAAGACTTCATAATTTAGATGTATACGTAGTAGACAAGAATTATTTAAGAGGTTAGAACTACTATTTACATTATAACACATGTGGCATACAAGAGTATATTCATTGTCTTGAATAATGTATGTGATGACCGTAAAGTTAGCATACTTTTAGACAAGAACTTTTAACATTACCATATTCTTATACAACGCAATTTCATCAAACTGTACATAGACATATAATTTCTTTTTATGCATGACTTATCGGTACGTATGCAATCTTAGCACACGCAGACAACAGAAAATAATTATCATTATTTAACCGTTTTGTAGATAAAATTATATTACGTAGCTCCATATATTTTTTTTTGCTAGGGGCTTTACGTCGCACCGACACAGATAGGTCTTATGGCGACGATGGGATAGGAAAGGCCTAGGAGTGGGAAGGAAGCGGCCGTGGCCTTAATTAAGGTACAGCCCCAGCATTTGTCTGGTGTGAAAATGGGAAACCACGGAAAACCATCTTCAGGGCTGCCGATAGTGGGATTCGAACCTACTATCTCCCGGATGCAAGCTCACATAGCCGCGCGCCTCTACGCACACGGCCAACTCGCCCGGTAGCTCCATATTTAAGTTAATATACTGTACCATTCTCTCGTGGTACTAATATAGCTGATAACGAATACTCGCTATTCTTTAGTGGTGAGAACAAGCGTTTGCCATGGCCCCGTTAATGACGGCTACGGTTTTATCCCCGCGAAGAGCAAATACATATTGGTATCACTATATAGTAGTCCCTATTCGAGAAAATAATATTTGTTATTCAGTGAAAACAAGTAGTTATCCTGGTCCCGGAGTACTTGTAGGCCGTAATAAGGACCCGGTTACCGACCGCCCGCGGTTCGAGCTCCGTGATGTGCGACTAACTCTGCGTCCCGGTTCGGTAAGTAACCTACTGGTAGATATCCGCTCTATATTAAATGTTCTGTTTGATTTCATCGGTTTCGCTAATATATTGTTATCATAATTTTCTTCTTCTATTTCCACGCCTGTGGAGTTGTGGGTAGGAACTGCGTCGCACATGTACATTTTGCCTTGTTTTACCACGGGATGCCCTTCCTGACCCCAGCCTTGTATGGAGGGATGTAGTCACTATTGCGTGTTTTTTTGGTCATTTGTAGTGTTGTGTGTTGTCTGAATGTGAAGAGGAGAATGTTGGGACAAACACAAAAACCCAGTCACCGAGCCAGAAGAATGAATCAAAAGCTATTAAAATCCCCGACCCGGCCGAGAATAGAAATTAGGACCCTCTGAACCAAAGGGAAGTACGCTGACCATTCAGCCAATGAGTTGGACTATTTTTGTTATCATTATATTGTATGGGAAAAGCTCAACTTGATGCAAGGGGGCACTTAAAAGCCGGTTCTTCATGAGATAAACTGCCATAAAAGCTTGAATTCCAGAATATATCCATCATGATAACTCATACGGTGAAAGTGAACGAGACGTAAATGATCGGAAGTGACCTTTCCTGCAGCTTTTAATATGTGCAGGGTTTAGATAAAACAGATATTTTCGAGGTTATCTGGAAATTTGGGAAGAATATAATCGTGAAAATCTCCGTTATTGTTTCTTCACACGGTAAATGAAATGGGGTATGGCTTTTAGTGTCGCGAGTGTCCGAGGATATGTTCGGCTTGCCAGGCGCAAGTCTTTTGATTTGACTCCCGTAGGCGACGTGCGCGTCTTGATGAGGATGAAATGGTGATGAAGTCAACACATACATCCATCCCCGGTGCTAGCGAAATTAACCAATGATGGTTAAAATTCCCGAACCTTCCAGGTATCAAACCCGGGACTCCTGTGACCAAAGGCCAGCACGCTAACCATTTAGCCATGGAGCCGCACACCTCAAACGGTAACATTGCACAAAACCGAAGAGATAAGAAATTATATTCGAAATAACTTTCGTTATGTACAGCTTTTCGATACTGCGAATATTAACGGAGAAATCTAACATTTACTGTCTTGGCATCCTTAAAATTATTAATCAATTTTGTTATTATTGTTACTATTGTAATTTACGAGACAACTCTGCTCGTTGCAGGTGCGTCTTATAACGTGTTACTTTAAGAGCTGAAAACAAGGAATTGTCCCATTTCATTTGAAAACCCGTACCTAATCTGTTTCTGTATCCCTAAGCACAACAATCTGGCGTAATTTTCTTCTTAACTCAAATTTCTGAAATACGTAAATTAACACACAAAATACTAAATAATCCACGTGTTTAATAACAAACATATTTTAGGTAGAGTTAAAGTTAAAACAGATAGCCTACACTTCACTGAAATTGCATAATGAGTTTTTTTTTTTTTTTTGCTAGGGGCTTTACGTCGCACCGACACAGATAGGTCTTATGGCGACGATGGGATAGGAAAGGCCTAGGAGTTGGAAGGAAGCGGCCGTGGCCTTAATTAAGGTACAGCCCCAGCATTTGCCTGGTGTGAAAATGGGAAACCACGGAAAACCATTTTCAGGGCTGCCGATAGTGGGATTCGAACCTACTATCTCCCGGATGCAAGCTCACAGCCGCGCGCCTCTACGCGCACGGCCAACTCGCCCGGTTGCATAATGAGTGCGGAATACAAACGTTTTAATTGGCTGACGGGATATTTGGCTAAAAGATGGCGGAGCCAATCAGAATGTAGCACTCGTTGGCCACACTGTACATATAGAATCGCTGTAGCCCACGGTAACCACTAATGTGACGTCACTGGCAGTACACTCTCTATTTCAACACGCTCTATTTATACAAATCCAGAAGCGCAGCAACTCTGGCGACCAAGGCCTACGGTAACGACTAATGTGACGTCACTTCTGTCACACATTTTGCCGCGTTACACAGATTTTCGGATGACCCCCAGCCGTAAGACATATTCATGCCAAGGAAATTACCGGACTACTTGAGAAACCTCGGATGGTAACACAGGAAAGTTAGGTAGCGAAATACCTGCTTTGTTACTGGTGCATTGGTGACTGAGCGAGAAGAAATGTTTATAAATGTCTGAAATTGTTTTTAAAACAAACAAGAACTGGGTATCAGATATCGCAGAGCGCTGCATGTCGCAGTTGAACGTTTTGTTTACTCAGGTGTTCCTCGTCTTGTTTTCTGTCTGCTTTTGGTGAAGCGAAGGACAGTGTTCCATATTCCTCAGTGTTATACGTGTGAAGTTCAACTCTGAACAAAGTTGGGAAGTGAGTAAAGTAATTCAACTACTCGTAACGATAACTTTTTAAGTAATTTTACTCGTAATTGTTACTTTCCACAAAATGTACTATTTAATCTTAATTTACTTCTGGAAATAAAACTATAATTGTTACATTTAATAATCAATATATGTACATCGCATCAAGACTTCATAAGTTTGGAGTCCCAGTAGTCGCAAGGCATCGTGCAAAGTGTATAATTCCAGGATACGTCGCGCACTCTTCTTTCACTGGCAGGTTGTCGTGGTTACTGGTTGAGATGTAGATAACGGTGCACTACGTCATCGATACGGAGGTGTTGGTGGTGATCATTGTTTTAAGAGGAAGTACAACTGGGCGACCATTCTCTATTAACACTAACCAGAGAGAAAATTAAGGAGCTCTGACCCTTCAAAATGAAAGACAAGGGCCATGAAAGGCGTGAAAACAAAAGACACGCTAGGCCTTGAAAGCCTAAGGTCGGGAAAGAACAAGTGTCGACCGAGGACACTGACACAAGCAACGCCAGACTCAGCTAGGGTAACCAAGGTCGCCAACTCCCGCTCATAGTTGAGAGTCCTTGGTCCACCTTTTAGTCCGTTCTTACGATAGCATGGGGTACCGTAGATGTTATTTTACCGCCACACACAGGGGTTACGTGGTCAAGAATAGAGCCGGAATAAAAGTGTGACGGTGAAGGGATTGAGGCATCTAATCTGAATGTGAACTGGAAGTTTATTCCACCCTCCATTCCTCATTTCGTTGGGCTCTGGGAAGCTGGAATAAAGTGAGCAAAATCACTTTTGAAACGGACCATAGGAAAATGCATTCTTAATTTTGAAGAACTGAGTACTCTTTTGTATCAAACTGAGTTTGTGTTTAACTCGAGACCTCTCTGTTCAATGGCTGACGACCCCAATGATCAATACTATTTGACACCTGGACATTTTCTAGTAGGGAGACGATTGACCTCTGTCCTCTCTGCAGACATATCCAACGGCTCCCGCTCCTGTCTAACTAAATGGAACTTGCTGCAACAGCTGTATCACGTTTTTTGGCAGAGGTGGTCAAAGGAATACATACAATACATACAATCACTTTTACAAGGACGTAATTGGTCTTCCATAGGAAAGTAGACTCCAACTGTGGGAGATCAGGTGTTTCTAAGGGAGGATAACCTTCCTCCGGTTTGGAAGACTGGTATAATCAAGGAGCTCCATCCTGGTTGTGATAATATTACTCCTGTGGTCTCTGTAAATACAAAAACTGGTCTCTTGCGCCGTGTCATAGTAAAATTGTGCCCATTGCTTAAAGATTTTGTGTAAGTTGTATATTTGTATATGCTGTATCTGAAGTTTTATTAATTCATTTGTCTGTGATTGTGCATAGACACTTGACTTTGTTTTTGAGTGTTAAGATCCATCAAAGGGAGAAATATGTTGGGGCTTTTGTGTTGGTACTCGCCTGCCGCATTTGATTCGTTATTTGTCACATTTGGCAACGTGTTGCTGCGTCCTTTTATGTTGTCAGACTGAACATGGCGACCGGCAGCAGTACACGGATTTTGATGTACCTCTTTATTTTGTTATACATTTGTGTAAATATTTAGTGTTTATTCATGTGTATTAAATATTTGAATCATCTGAGTGATGTGTTGCGTCTGCTCATTTGGGGCAGTCTGGTCCTCCATCTGACTTCTTTCAAAATTGTATTTGTGAGCCTATGGAAATTAACTTTTCTTATGTGCGTCCGATATGTAGTTTCTTCGTTCGCAACATCAACAAAATCAGAGAGAAATGCTCGTAGGTTTTCCGGCAACCACGACGTAAACAAGACACCGAACTCCAGTGAGCACATGTTTTAAACTCTATCGATAAGTACAGATCGTCGGCAGTTTCCGCGGAGTATAACATGCTCTTCTTATTCTGTGCAAAATGCTGCTATCTGCAAATAGCGAAATGATAACAATAAAGGCTGGTAGTGATGGATCGTCACATGAAAGTTTTTGCAGGAACCGTGGGTACCGATAGATAAAACAATACAAGGGTGGTAGTGATTATTGTTTTTTTTACTAGGGCGGTGGTAGTGATTATTTTTATGACGAAGTACAATTGGGCAACAATCCTCTATTAATATTAATCATACGGAAAAATGGAAGGGGGCGACACTTCAAAAAATGAAGGTATCGGCCAAAGAAAGACAAGATCAACGAAGGGCGTGAAAATGAAAGACTTCCTAGACTTCCACATATAATACCGTCGGGGCCGGAAATGAACAAGAGTTGACCAAGGGAGGTGGACGACAGGCAGGGGATATCGTGGGTGTTATTTTACCGCTTCCAGCCTCCGGCGGAGTGAGGTCTGATGACAAAAATATTCATTTCTGTCAAATATTTGACATAGCCTACGAGGTTGAAATTCCTCACGAGTGTTGCTCCTGTATGTCTTAGATCTCAAGTAAACAGTGGTCTTCAAACAATACACTCCATAATGGGTTTTGACCATGGGGTATGATTTTATGACAACAATTCCTCCAAAAAGCGTTTGACGTACGACTGAGGGTATATTTTATAGTCTCATATCAGCTCGCAGTCGGATCTCCAGAATTTGAAACGTTGAATGATAACTCTCCGTTTTAGCAGAGCGCGGGTGTGTTAACAATGGTCTATAGTAACCATGGCTACAGCAGAGTGTCCATGCGCCGTGTGTGCCGTCAAGAAACGTCCATATTAACGAGCTGTCCAGGAGATCAAGGGTGGCAGATGGATGCCGGCAGCTTCTGCGACGAGTTCTGTACTCCATCAATCACAGCTCGTCAGCTGCTATTTGCTACACGCCTAAAGAAATCTTAAAAGCATCTTTCATCTTTAATGGAGAGTGAAGCTCGGCTGTCATTCTGATTTACTGTACAGCTGACATCACGACAGGATTTACTGCAGTGTTGAGAGCTCCCGCGCGAACGGTCTGGGTTTGATTCTCAACTCTGGTTTCGAGAATTGATGGGATGGCTTGATCTCACTTCTGCGGGGACAACTAGGAACTAGTACCTCCTCTCAGTCATCTTACATTGCAGACGAATAACCCGTGCTGAAATAAGTTACAAGTGTACGGGATGTATGAGAAAGCAATAGGAGAATTTAGGGAACGAATTCCCTATATATAGAGAAGGAAAAAAAACCAGTATGATAGCGAAAGTCCGGAGATAAATGAATTACAAAGTTGTCCGAGCGTCACGCCGACACGCCCTGATTGACAGAATAAAATGCGAGACGCGGGTTAACGCAAGAAATCACGTTGCGAATAAATTTGATGTGGGTCTGTTCTACCTCTAGAACCTGCCACATTATATCATGTCCTCTCCAGATCGTTATAAAATTAGTTGCTAAACGAACGTCACGATCGTCAGCCAGTTCTATCAAAATCGTATATCCTCTCAAGGGGAAAAGTGTGCACGAAGTCTTTCAAAGCTATGATAAATTTAATTTTGCTGAAATTGCTTGCTTATTATGTTGGGAATCTAGTCCCAAAAGGATTTAGTTGAATTGAGTAACTAATTCGTCAGATACCACACCTCCTTTCTCATGCATTGGTATTTTTCACTCTTTATGTCTGTTTAGTCAGGCAGTTAACGGTATCACACTTTGGAGTATTGTAGAAGGCTGTGAAGCATCATTTGCGGTTCGTCATGCATGGCGATCACCACGGAAAGGTTGCGTGTTGAGTAACTGACTTGTCATTTACTGGACTTCCTTGCTCCATGACAAACTACTGAAGGTATCAACTTGAAACTTAATAGATAGGCAGGCCAAGCACTGTCACACATTCCCCTGCAAGGTAATTACAAATATGCAATTTTACGGAGTTAAGAGTACTTTTTGCTAATTTTTCAAATTGAAAAATGTTTAAATAGGCATGAATTTAAAAACGCCTGCACAGGTTAAATAATTAAGTTATTAGAAATTAGTAAACGAAATTATAAGGTCTAGCACCTCATCGTTGCTGAGGAAAAGGTACATCAATATGACCAAATTTCAAATTGAAAAAATCAGAGAAAATCACCTAAATTAACTGATGAATTTTTGTACCTAAGTTTTATAATTCAAACTCAAATACTCTCCATGTTACTGAGAATTTAGGAAATAAATGAATTTTTGTGCACGATTCCCCTTTTAAAGTCCAAGGAATTCCTCCGAAGTTACTTCTAGGTGGAACGGTTTTGTGCGTTCCCTACCAGCAATCTTCGGTTGTGTTTATCTGCATCCTGGTCTCAGTTCATCTCTCAGAATTTTCGACTCGAGTTTCATTCACCTGTCGCCTAACTTGCGAGCAACATGGTCGGCCCACCGTTATTTCACTCTTACCATTCTCTGTCACATCTCCACACCACTTTGGGGCGTTCTTAGTGTCTATAATTGGCCAAATTCTTTAGCAAAAAACAAAGCAAACAAACTTATCCCTTCATATTTACAAGCTGGCCAAAGTAGATCTATTCACCGACCTTTTCTAGCGATGTGTTGTAACCTGTAGCCTAAATTACTACCCTTATCTCGTTTGTTGAACGTAACTTTAGCTTTGGGAAAAAGTCATACTTAGGCCTACTGACTGACATTCGCAGGCAATATCCTTAACCAGGACATTAAATGCGATTAAATAAATACGTTTTACAAATTATAGATAATCAAATTAAATTAAGAGTAACCGTCTTTAAAGTGGCCCTGAAATTTTCAGCGAGATTTAAGTTACTAATTCAGTTAATTAATATTTGAATAAAACTGATTTTCATATAAACACAGGGGCGAGACGAATTAATGCGAGCCCGGCCGCCAAAATAAAATTTAGGGCCCCCTTAAATAAAATAAAAAACGTATGAATAACTTCATGCAAATTTACTTACAGCAGGTAGACATAATGCAATTATTGCCAAGTCATATAAACAAACGGATTATTCGTTATTGTAAGATTATTAAAAATAATATTTAATTTGTTTTATTTGACTGTCTCCGTGATTTTTCCGCTAAACTCAAGCACTGCCAACAATACACCACTCAAAAGATCGCATTTAACTTTAATTGGTTTAATTTTTAAGTAACGACAGAACTATATTCCGTAACCGTTATCGAAGTCTTGGTTATAGTAATTTATTCAATTAAAATAGAGAAAAATAAACGAACAAAATTAAATCAAATACTGTTCAAATAAAGTTTGAAAAACAGCAAACCGGACAATTAATAACACTAGTCTGTTAGCACCTTCACGCAAAGAGAAACTCGTTCGAAACTGACTTCACTGACTGTTACTACACCAAGTTATTGTTGGCGTTATACATCGTTGACGAATTAATGTTTTTTGTTCTGCAAAATTTGTGCATAATACACTAGCGGAAAATATTCAAACACCATGAAATAAACAATGTAGAGTAGGGAAATTTTGGCAATATATTCGTCGAGGTAACATATGTAATTGATTAAAGGTACAAGAATACATGTTAATATTCGTGTGAGAAAAGACATTGCAATTGTGCCATGCTGGTCCATTAATAACAGATGTAATCGCCTGACTGTTGAATGCAGGCATGCAAACGTGCAAGCATTGTGTCGTACAGGTGCCGGATGTCAGCCTGTGGGATGGTGTTCCATGCCTGTCGGTCAATACAGGGACGGTTAATGCCGGTTGTGGATGACACTGGAGTTGTCGTCCAATGATGTTCCATACATGCTCCATTGGGGACAGATCGGGGGATCGAGCAGGACAAGGCAACATGTCGACAATCTGCAGAGCACGTTGGGTTACAACATCGGCATGGGGGCGTGCATTATCCTGTTGGGAAATACCCCGGAAATGCTGTCATGAATGGCAGCACAACAGGTCGAATCACCAGACAGACGTACACATCTGCAGTCAGGGTGCGTGGGATAACCACGAGAGTGCTCCTGCTGTCATAGGAAATTGCTCCCCAGACCAGAACTGCCGGTGTAGGTCCAGTGTGTCGACGCCGCAGACAGGTGGAATGCAGGCGCTCACCTAGCGTCTTTCTAACCAACACACTGCCGTCGCTGGCATCAAGGCAGAACCGGCTTTCATCGGAAAGCACAACGGACTTCCACTCCATGCTCCAATGAGTTCTCGCTTGACAGGAGTAAAGTCGCAGACGGCGGTAGTTTGCGGTAAGTGGAATGCTCGCCGCTGGGCGCCTGGTTCGGAGGTGTCCTTCAAGTAACCGATTTCGAACAGTTCGTTGCGTCAGTATGGTAGCAGCTGCGAGTGTACCTTCTCGCGACTACTGCTGCCAGCACGCATGCACAGTGGAGACATTCCTGCCAAGTCATTCTGCAGTAGTGTGGAGGGAACATCCACTTTTACGTAGCGCTATTATACGTATTATACGGCCTCGTTCAATCACAGTGAACTGTTGATACTGGCCTCTTCGTCGTCGTAAAGGCATTCTTGACCCACTCACAGTCACTCCGCCCAATCTCACAGGTAACTAACGCTCTCCCACAGTACAGCCCGTATTTAAAGCAAACCTGATGTGCAACATCATAGGGCCGATACTAGCGCCACGCTAATGCAAATTTCGGAAACTTTGAATCAACTTCATCTTTCACATGTATAGGCCCTAAACACGCCTACCAACGTTCATTAATCTAGTACAACCCCTTCTTGGTGTTTGAACATTTATTTCCTGCCAGTGTACGTCTGAAGTGCACTAATTAAAATATGATATTTTTGTAACAATTTTCATTGCTGCAATTTTTAAAATACTTTAGTGCACGTCTTTTAAGAAGAGCGTTTCGTGGTGTTACACTCAACACAATGAGCTGCTGCTATAATAGATGAAATCAAGTGGCATTGAGCCTGCATACAAATTGTAAAAAGGAAGAAAGCTATTTCGACTTATTCTACAAAATCGCCCCGATCACTTGCGTGTAGAGTGACATTAGGCTAGGAGTTTGTGGGGCCCCTGAATGGTCCGCGCATTGCAGAGTTTGCAGGTTCGCCAGATGAGGATCTTTATATCAAACAAGAGAGAAACATGTATTGCTCGTTGTTGCTGTACAGTAGTGGCACTTTATTGAAGTGTTCATTCATTTCAACATCACGAGATGTAGGCCTACCGGTTTGTACTGCATCAATAAATTAGGATTTTTTTGGTATACCGTATATACTTAATATTTATCATTTTTACAAAGTGGGATATGTTATATTTTTTAAAAATAAATAGACTTAATTGAGAACGTTGAAAAGAGCAAGTGCGAAATTTGTTCTGGTCCGACTGATCAAACAATGAATGCGTATTTTTATTGATTTAACAGTGACAAAAACCGTTCTGATCATTGTTGTAACAGTAGTGGTCAGTAAAACGTTGTTGTTGTTGTTGTTGTTTTTACAGTGAGCTGAGTTGAGATGGAAGACAGTATTGAAAACGTGCTGATTGGTCACCGACTAAAGGATTATATTTACGAAGAAATAGCAAAAGTGTTGGCTGGAGGCGCTGCAAAGTCGGGTGTGTGGAAAGGTAACAAGCGGTAAAAAGAAACTGGGTCAACGGAAACTGCTTCAAGAACCGGGAGAAAACCAACATTTACTGTTCGAGACTGTCTTTCTGTGCATGATCGTCGGCGTACCGCAAAAGATATACTGTAAGTACTATCCTTGAAATCTTCAGGGGTTGAGTTTCCGATAGAACGATCAGACAAAAACTTCGCGAAAACGGTTCGCGAGAGAGGACTCTAAGAAAGAAGCACGTTGAGCAAAATGCAGGGCCAGAAAGGTACGCAATGCGCTTTAGCAAACAGCGAGTGGACGCAAGAAATCTCGGCTAGAGTAATTTTGAGTGACGAGACCAAGATCAGCATCTTTGGGAGCGATGGAATAAAGTTCGTTCGCCATCGACCGGGCGAAGACTTGTTGCCAAGTGCAGCACTGCCACTATGAAGCATACAATCAGTGTCGTGAAGTGCCGCTGCGTGGCAAGACATGTCACTGTAAGGGTTACAGGGCTACATTAACGCCAGAAAGTGATTTGTTTCAAGGTAACAACCATCAGTGCATCATTCAGAAAGACAGTGTGCAAAGTCACAGCGCTAGAATCAATAAGAAATGGGTTGCTGACCATCAAACTAGTGTGCTTCCTTGGCCTGGAAACAGTCCCAAACTTAAGCCAATCGAGAACTTGTGGTCAAGTCTGAACATTTTAGTTTCACGACGGAATCGAAGTAACAGGAGGGAGTTGCTAGAGGCCATCGTCAATTCATGATTTAGGGTGATCAAACCAGAATATCTTCAACGATTGGTAGACTCGATGCTGCGCAGAATCGAGACAGTGATTAAATCAAAAGAATATCTCAGGAAATACTGAAAAAAATGGCAATAACTTTCGTACCAAATAATTTATAACTTTCTGAAATGGTTGGATTGTGAGTATTGCGCCGTGCGCATAAGAAAACTCCACCCAGCTCTTATCCCAGGGTAATTATCGTATTTATATTTTTTACGCGAATTCAAGTAGACGCCGATACGAAATCAAATATCTCGTCTATTTGTCATAACTATTGATTGACGTCTCCACCAAACGTATCACTTAAAAATCGGAAATAGTAGATTAAGCTATATCTTAGTCCTAAGTTGTATAGTATTCCAGCAAGCTATGAATAACACCTCAATATATCTTAATTACTATGATTTATTGAATAAAACGTGATGGGTAATAGAAGAATGTAAAATAAATGGTTTTAAGATCCAAAATTAATTAATTAATTTGATTTTAAGAGATCAATCATTGACATATCATTGTTATATTCGTTGCTTGTTAAATAAGTTTCCTACTGAAATGAACTAATATTCCATTTTCACATAGCATTTCATAATTAAAGGAAAACAATGAAAGAATTTCAAATTATCGCGGTTAAAAATTTGGTTAAGTTAAGCAATTAATCATATCACTATATATTCTTGATCATTTAATTGTAATTATTTTTTATTTCTTAGGTCAGTTACTTTCCTTCGTTTATATACGTCGTTTCATAAACATTAGCTTAAGGAAAAAGATTGGTTTCCTATCTGCGTGGCAAACATAGGCTAGTATTCACTTAAGATAACAATATTAATTGTCATTGCATCATGCGTCAACTTAATCTCCAACTTAAATTAAATATACACCAAAAATAACCAAAACAATTCCCAACTACATTGAAAATTCAACTATATATTAGGGAATACCCTGGTTAACGATATCAACGAATAATTAATGGTTTTCGAGCTCCACGTTGGTGCAACAAATGTAACTGGTCGCTCTCCTCAAGTCACTTGGAGAGATGAAAGTTATTACCTTGGGACACATGAATACCAAATAAACTATATGTGGCTTGCCCGCAAATTGCCACGCTAATAGAAACAATTAACATTCCATGGTTTCCCATTTCTCTATGTGATGTTTGGGTGCCAGGGTTACAGTTTTAAACAAAACTGTAAACCAAAATTTATATTTACTAGCATAGAGACTTATACTTAAATCACAGGGGTAGGATTTTAAATAATTAACCATTAAGTATCGCTTAAGAAAGAAAATTAACGCAATATAAAATACAAATGAATTTATTCTACAAAAAAAAAAAATGAGATGAATCGGAAAAGTTCCTTAAAGCGTGGAGGGATTTAGAATTTACTTTACTGAATTTACTAATTGCTTGCTTTATCTAATTGAAGCTCACCAACTGCAGCTTCCGTTGAAGTCATCTGGTTTCCGTGCTTACTCGTTCTCTTCTTCTCGATGTAGAATTTGCTCCATGGACATCCTTCCTTCCTTCTCTGATATGGTGCGGGCTATCTGGACTAGCACTCCCTAATTGCCTAGTCTTTAAATTAGACATTGGCCCTATACTTGTAAAAACTGATCAGCGTTGATCGTATGAGGAGAAAATTCAGAGATATGAATTTTTCCATATTAGTAGAAATCTCAATCCAACTGAGCTATACTATTTATACGGTACAGACTTGTACCAAATTCCGTGGACTTGAACTAAACATAGTTCTTGGTCCAGAAGATTTACTGAATACAACACAAGCCGTAAGTTTGTTTCGTCTCACGCAGATCCGATAACATAACCGCAGCTACGTACTGTATCGAAGCGATAACACATTGTACAAAAATAACTATAATAACGTCGTTCACAGTAGATGTTCTAATAGTAGATCGTATGACAGCAGAAGTAGTAGTTAGGATCTTAGGTCCCGTTCTCGTAGTGAGAATCGCTATATATCCGGGCTCACCCCCACTCTTGGTAACAGTTTAATCTCAAAACTCATATACAACGAAGTATCTGATTCGTAGATCGAATTATCAACTCCCCTTCTCTTCTTTCTTGACAAGTCCAGTAGGCGTGGCGATGATGTAGCTGACCAACTTGCAAGCCTCGCGCGCGGGTCGCTGTTTACTAGCCTTGGCTCATAAGTTAAACCCAGTGAGTCATGCAAATTTCCACGCTCAAGGATAACCTTTCCGTATACACAAATATGATATGAAATGACAACAACTATATTTCAACATATTAACCAAATCCAATACATAATAAATTCCTATCTTTCATAATATAATAATAAATAATAAATGATGTTATAATATATACAATATGATTGCAAAAACCTAATTTACAAATGCTTGACGTAGAATAAATGTGTTATTACGAATAATTGCCGATGGCGGATAAACTTGATATCAAGTGATATCGCGTAAAATTATATTATATTAAGTTAGTAGGGCTGGAGAAGCCTGAACGGTTACAATATCAAGTGACTCTTATTCAATCAAAATTACTGGTAAGAAGTAGCATTATCTACTCATAACTGTCAAAACCTGCCATAATTTATATTCCAGAATATGCGACTTTATTGCAGGAATACTATATTGAGATAATCATTTAAATAAATAATTCTCCTCATCAGGACTCATATCGATGATCTATTCCTGCCACACTCTTATATAAGTATCACGTCATGTTTTCATTATTGTATGACTAGCATGGTACCCGTGCTTCGCTACGGTGTTATACTGAAATTTATAACTGCATGCTTATTGTTTTAGATATATAATCCGCCGAAATTCGTGATCTGACACGTTTTCAGCGAGAATCCACCAAAATTCCCGATCTGACTCGTTTGCTATTAGATTACGGCACGTTTCCTCCCATTTTTCAATCTTCCTTTCCAGCAATCGATTTCATACTTCCCGGGCTAGGCTCAGGAATTCTTCCCGGTCAGTTGGGTCCGTAAATCTTTGCCATACCGTATATTCCTATAATCATTTTTAATCTGGATAAAATCCTTCAGGAGATTCGGCGTGGTGTCTTATTGGGAGCCTTGGCGGCACTGAACCCGTAGCCGGCTGCATTCTTAGTCATTACCCGTCCAGGAGCCGTTTCCAGCGCGGTCCGCACATTTGACGACGGTCCGGAACATTATTATTATTATTATTATTATTATTATTATTACTATTATGTGTTGCTGGGATGAATGATGACAGGGAAAACCGGAGTATCCGGAGAAAAACCTGTTCCGCCTCCGTTTTGTCCAGCACGAATGTCACATGGAGTGACCGGGATTTGAACCACGGAACCCAGCTGTGAGAGGCCGGCGCGCTGCCGCCTGAGCAACGGAAGATCCTTATAAGTACATTAAGAACAGTAAAATCAATTGGTCTCACCTCCTTTTACACCCCACCGCCGTTAGTTTTTATTGCCAACCCTCCCCCCACCCCCCAAAAAATTAAAAGAAGGCGTGTTTCTTTATGATTAAGGGAGATTCCAAACACCAATGTTCACGTCTATTACCTTCAGTTTTGAGATATAAGTATCCCCATAAATATAATTTACTTTTGTCACTTCATTTCAAACTACTCCCCCCCCCCCAAGTGAATTTTCCCGCAAAAAGTACTTGTTTCTTTAATAGTGAAGGATCTTCTAAATACCAATTATCACGACTCTAACTTCTTCACTTTTTGATTTATGTGTCCTCATGAAAGGAATTCAACTCCTTTACACTCCTTTACAAACGCGTTTTTCTTTGTTTTTAAGGGAGATCCAAATACGAATTTTCACGTCTGTAACAACTTTAGTTTTTATTAGATGTATATATTCTCATACAATGAAAGTCAATTAATTTTTCAATTCTTTCAACCCCTCCCCCCGCTTCATTTGATTTTCCGAGAATACGTGTTTCTTTACTTTTAAAGCAGATTGCAAATATCAAATTTCACGTCTGTAACATCTTCATTTTTAAGATATCAGTAGCCTAAATAAAAGAATTCAACACCATTTTCAGTCACTTTCACCCCCCCCCCTCCACCCGAGTGGTATTTCAGAAAATTAAAAATACACGTTTCTTTATGTTTAATAGAGATAAAAATACCATTTTTCACTTCTGTAACATGTTAAGTTTTTTTTAGATATACTGTAAAAATTCTCATTTTAAAATTTCACCCCTTTTGGGTTCCCCTTAAGTGGAGTTTCCAAAAACAAATCACCTATGTTTCTTTACATTTACAGGAGATTCCAAACACCCACTTTTTACGTCTGTAACATTTTACGTTTCCAAGATAATCTTTCAAAAAATTCACCCCAATTTGTCACTTCTGTTTAACCGCCATTAATAGGATTTTCCCAAAACTAAGAAAATACGTGTTTCTTTATTTTTAAAGGAGATCCCATATACAAATTTTCAGTTCTGTAATATCTTCCGTTTCTGAGATATATGTATCTTCATTAAAGGCATTCAACCCATTTTTCACCCTTTTACACCCCTCCTATTGGGATTTACAGGAAACAAAAAAATACGTGTCCCTTTATTTTTAGAGGAGATTCTAACTATCAAATTTTATATCTGTAAATTTTAAAGTTTTAAGATGTAGACACATTCATTTTAAAATTTCACCTCCCTTTTCACAACTCAATATTTGGATTTTCCAAAAACGATAAAATACGTGTTTCTTTACATTTAAAGTAGATCCCAAATACCAATTTTCAGGTCTGTAATATCTTCAGGTTCTGAAATATAAGTAGCCTCATTAAAGTCATTCAACCCATTATTTACCCTTTTACACCCTTCCTATTGGGATTTTCCGAAAACAAAAGAATACGTGTTTCTTTATTTTTAAAGGAGATTATAAATATCAATTTTTACATCTATAAACTGTAACAGTTTTGAGATATAGATACACACATTTTAAAAAATCACCCCCTTTTAATCCCCCCATTAATTGGATTTTCCAAAAACAAAAAAATATGTTTCTTTATTTTTAAAGGAGATCCCAAACACCAATTTTCAGGTCTGTAATATCTTCAGTTTCTGAAATATAAGTAGCCTCATCAAAGGCATTCAACCACTTTTTCACCCCTTTTCACCCCTCCTACTGCGATTTTCCGAAAACAAAAAATACGTGTTTCTTTATGTTTAATGAAGATTCTAAATACCAATTTTCACATCTGCAAACTTAAAACGTTTGGAGATATAGATTCACTCATTTTAAAAATTCACCCCCTTTTCACCCTCCCATTAATTGGATTTTCCAAAAACAAAAAAATACGTGTTTCTTTGTTTTTAAAAGAGATCAAAAGTACCAATTTTCAGGTCTGTAATATCTTCAGTTTCTGAGATATAAGTACTGGTATCCTGATTAAGGGCATTCAACCCATTTTCCCCATTTTAACCCCTTTTCACCCCTCCTATTGGGAATTTCTGAAAACCAAAAAATACGTGTTTCCTTATTTTTAAAGAAGATTCTAAATACCAATTTTTTACATCTGTAAACTTTTAAACTTTCGAGATATAGACACACTCATTTTAAAATTTCACCCCTCTTTTTACCCCCTTAGCGAAGGAATATCCAAAAATCCTCTCTTAGCGAGCACCTACATCTTAATATGAATATATCCCCAAAATTTCATTTTTTTACGTCCAGTAGTTTTGGCTCTGCGATGATGAGTCAGTCAGTCAGTCAGTCAGTCAGTCAGTCAGTCAGTCAGTCAGTCAGTCAGTCAGTCAGTCAGGACAAGTTATTTTATATATATATAGATATGGATTATTACTCAAAGAAACATTCTTACTGCATCATAAATACAATTGATCCGAGCTCACGTTAATATTACTTACTTTCTCTTCAAATATTTCATTTACATTCATTATATCATCGCAGCAACATATTCTTTCAATTCCTTCATTATCATTCTCATATAACATCGTTGCATACCTCTACCTTCACATTTCACAACATATCTCTTCCAATTATAACAAATACTCATCTCATATAACTTATATCAACGCGTGAATAACTTCATTTTTAATTAAATATATCATCGGAACACATACTTCATATACAACATCAACATATCTTCCATTTGCCACCATATCCATATTTAATCTCATTTCAATTATTCATGACAAAATATAACTTGCACATATTAAAGTAATACCCTACCTTTCATCTAAAATCCTACAGTATTCTATTCCTAAACACTTCATACACATCATGGCATATTCCGATATGTTTTTTTTATATCATTGAAATAACACTGTCACATATTTAAGTCACTTTCCCTAACCAAAGATGGTCTAATTTCTTATGAAGAATACCTATTTCCATCATATTATTGATAAATTATTAGGTCACTCGCGACAAACTAATGCAAGTTGATTCATTTCGAAGACACAATCACCCTATCATCTATTCATCAGATGCAAGCAATCTACAATACATATTACCGGGCGAGTTGGCCGCGCGGTTAGAGGCGCGCGGCTATTAGCTTGCATCCGGGAGATAGTGGGTTCGAATCCCACTGTCGGCAGCCCTGCAGATGGTTTTCCGTGGTTTCCCATTTTCACACCAGGCAAATGCTGGGGCTGTACCTTAATTAACGCCACGGCCACTTCCTTCCAACTCCTAGGCCTTTCCGATCCTATCGTCGCCATAAGACCTATCTGTGTCGGTGTGACGTAAAACCACTAGCAAAAAAAAATACAATACTTTTTACCTAGCAATCTTATTGAATTCTCTACGAAAGTTATCTTTTGCCTTTAGCCATCGGGATAATGTTGTTTCTGGTTCGACATCAGCAGCTGTGGTTAGACTCCATGGTTCACCGATAGCCGTCGAGACGATGCCGGGAATGTCGCTCTCTGCTGCCGTCATCCTAGCTGGATTGACCCCGGAGAGAGACCTCATGGCGGACTTGTCTTGCGCAATTAGAAGAATCAAATACACGGATGACATCAGCTGAAACATTATATTGTATTCAAAGCCTTCTAACAATAGTATGCCATTAATAGTCAAGTTTAATATAGGCTTTTCTAAAATTAGGCAGACCTCCAAAATGTCTACTTTAGCCTTAATTTCTTATATTCATTACAATTGCTAAATGAATTGATCTTTACAACTGTTGCGTTACATCGAATTTCTCCTCTCTGAGCCAAGGCCTAGTCTTTGCCCTCTTCTTAGCGTTTGGCTTATTCAACTTTTGCTATATCTTACGTATTTGACGCAAATATTTTATTAATAACGTTGCATTTATACGTAGTTTTCTCGTATAAATATGTGTAAGTTCTTCTTTATTTACTTCTATATACTTCTCAATGTTATATGGCATGATTGACTGCGTCCGCATTCTAGAAGTTTCTGCTCATTTGTACATTTTTATATAGTGTTAAGGTTAACAATTCGAACTCTATTTTGTCACATGCACTCCCATCATGGTCGTGACCGTTTCGTCTTTGCGCGATACCTCATTTCTTTGATATTTTAGAACTTTATGCATTGTATTTAATTTCATTACCGGTAATCGCGTGCAAATCGACTCTACCAATTTACTCCTAGAACAATAAAATGGCACAGTATTTTGTTTAATTAAAAAAAAATATATTTTAACTTAATTTTTCAAACAACGGATATAAGAGCGTGTTTCCTGAAAATTTGTAATACATTGTAATGTATATTTCAACTAAAATAAACTCATGAATGCAACATTCAATGAATCTCTACGAAGTATCCAGAATGAATGCGACTACTGTATATTGTTTAAGGCTATACGTCCAGTAACATGGCCACTGCCGGCTGCTGAGTACGGTATTTTGTTTACATCGAGATCAGAGAGCGCAGCACTGATACACGACACGCTTACGTCACGGACCCACTAAAACAGTTTGTTTGTTCTTGTCCTTAATGGCCGTAAGAGCTCATTTTGTCCTCGTCTTCCGCTCGCTTTTAGAGAGCTCCATTTATAGAACATATTGAGCAGATCAAAGACCGGCCAGAAATGCTGTGGATGGGCTCTTCCTCTAATGGCAGGTTATAAACACAGGCCTCTTTCTGTCCGGCCCTGGTTGTCCGGTAAGAGAATACAATAATGTTTAAAATATAATAATAATTCGTAAACCTGTCTAAAGGAGATTGTTGTATGTTACAACCTTTTTTTAAAAATCGATTTTTCAAACAATTTGTTATTTATAGCCCTGCTATGTAAGGGTACAACCCTACCCTTTCCCCCTGTTAATACTGAAGATAGTGATAGTTATTTTCTAACTGTTGGGTTCGATTCATTGTCGCTAAGCACACAGTTTAGGGACTCTACTTGCTGATACGACTTCTTACAGTTACTGTTATTCTTACAGGTTGGTAGTATATAGCCATGATTTTTTCGTGACTTGAGAGATTCTACGTATTGCCACTGCCGTATTGTGAAAATCACTAGCGTTATACACTGACTGACAGAGCAAATGCAACACCAAGGAGGAGTGGTCAGAACTTTATGCCAATTGCAGGGTAGACTGACGTCACTGAGGTATGCTCATGAAGTGAAATGCGCCGCTGTGCTCCGCACGTAGCGAACGATAAATGGGACACGGCGTTGGCGAATGGCCCACTTCGTACCGTGATTTCTCAGCCGACAGTCATTGTAGAACGTGTTGTCGTGTGCCACAGGACACGTGTATAGCTAAGAATGCCAGGCCGCCGTCAACGGAGGCATTTCCAGCAGACAGACGACTTTACGAGGGGTATGGTGATCGGGCTGAGAAGGGCAGGTTGGTCGTTTCGTCAAATCGCAGCCGATACCCATAGGGATGTGTCCACGGTGCAGCGCCCGTGGCGAAGATGGTTGGCGCAGGGACATGTGGCACGTGCGAGGGGTCCAGGCGCAGCCCGAGTGACGTCAGCACGCGAGGATCGGCGCATCCGCCGCCAAGCGGTGGCAGCCCCGCACGCCACGTCAACCGCCATTCTTCAGCATGTGCAAGACACCCTGGCTGTTCCAATATCGACCAGAACAATTTCCCGTCGATTGGTTGAAGGAGGCCTGCACTCCCGGCGTCCGCTCAGAAGACTACCATTGACTCCACAGCATAGACGTGCACGCCTGGCATGGTGCCGGGCTAGAGCGACTTGGATGAGGGAATGGCGGAACGTCGTGTTCTCCGATGAGTCACGCTTCTGTTCTGTCAGTGATAGTCACCGCAGACGAGTGTGGCGTCGGCGTGGAGAAAGGTCAAATCCGGCAGTAACTGTGGAGCGCCCTACCTCTAGACAACGCGGCATCATGGTTTGGGGCGCTATTGCGTATGATTCCACGTCACCTCTAGTGCGTATTCAAGGCACGTTAAATGCCCACCGCTATGTGCAGCATGTGCTGCGGCCGGTGGCACTCCCGTACCTTCAGGGGCTGCCCAATGCTCTGTTTCAGCAGGATAATGCCCGCCCACACACTGCTCGCGTCTCCCAACAGGCTCTACGAGGTGTACAGATGCTTCCGTGGCCAGCGTACTCTCCGGATCTCTCACCAATCGAACACGTGTGGGATCTCATTGAACGCCGTTTGCAAACTCTGCCCCAGCCTCGTACGGACGACCAACTGTGGCAAATGGTTGACAGTGAATGGAGAACCATCCCTCAGGACACCATCCGCACTCTTATTGACTCTGTACCTCGACGTGTTTCTGCGTGCATCGCCGCTCGCGGTGGTCCTACATCCTACTGAGTCGATGCCGTGCGCATTGTGTAACCTGCATATCGGTTTGAAATAAACATCAATTATTCGTCCGTGCCGTCTCTGTTTTTTTCCCAACTTTCATCCCTTTCGAACCACTCCTTCTTGGTGTTGCGTTTGCTCTGTCAGTCAGTGTATTTACGGGTATAAGGAAATAACATTTTCTTTTTCTGTACGATTGTAAATCTGTTTGGGTAATATTAGGTAAGCAGAATTGTGGCATGTTCCAATAATGCATTTAATAAGGTAAGTGTAGAATTCAACTGGGATGTATAAGAAGGAATAAAAATCTGCAAGAACTTACCTCTTCTATAAATATCAGTTCAGTTCAAATGGTAAGAAATTTCGTTATCAATCTAACTTAACCTAAACTTATCTTGTCTTGACCTTGTGTATTCTTGTTGCCTTATTGCGTGTGTACATGTAGTATATTAGCTTGTGTCTATTATTACAGCGTTGTTTCTCTTCAGTCCGACAAGTAATAGCAAATTTCAAGAATGGAGCTCAATTATTTACACAAGGCGAACACCAAAGAATATGGTTAAAGTAATCCGTATATCAGAATAAAGGCAGAAATATATAACATTAAACTGAGTGAGGATGAGAGAGAGTGTGTATTTCCTTAATTCCTTCTTGAGCTTGAAAATAGCCTTAATTAGGAATATCGTGATTGATCGTTTGCTTAGGTAAGGGAACCTCCATTATTGATTCTTACGTTGAGGCTAGTTTGTTGATGGTTATGTCTCGCGATTTCAATATGTAACTAGTCAAGTTGGCAGCAGTGATGAGCCATTAAAAAGAGAATAGGGTGGCGATACTTGCCCTTACGTGACGAGTACTACATAGTGTGACATTTTCTTCATATAGATTTTGAATAAGTAATCTTTTGAGTCATGGAGAACATAATTTATAGTAATAATAATCTTTGAATGCGACGTAAAGGCAAAATGCCAACATGACAGTTTCATAAAAATGAAGTAATTGATAATAGAACTTCAGAAGATGGAAAATTATCTCATCATCTATATTATAATTTATTACAATGTTACCACATCGATACTTAAGAAAGTGCTTATGGAAACTCAGAATTCAAGATATGACATAACTGGTGTGTTACAAACGCGGCAACAAGATACCGCCTGTTGTTGCTAATTCTCACTCTTGCTTTAGATGTGAAGGAGACCAGACGCGAACGCTGAGCCTTGATATTTACATTCATAACCACCGTGTTCCGGCACGCATATCGTCGCCATGTATACGACAGAACAGGTCGCACGTTTGGATTGCTGGAATTTTAATATATAAGAAGTTTATTAACTGTGATTCTTCAAATGTTACATCTGAAATGATTTCTCGATCGCGTGCGTCTTATATTAATCAATAACTAATATGAATGTGCTTGGCTCATATAATAATGTGTAATATTATTTTTCAGTGCGCGGTGAATATGAGAGTTTTCTTAATTTGTGTGTACAACATGAAGACGGAGTAAACATGTGAGGCTTAAGGACAACGCCAGGATGGATTATATTTATGGTTTGGCAAATCTTGCCTGGTGAAGTGCAAGATGTTGGTCAAAGAGGGCACTGAAGCATGTGGCTTGTGGTTTGTTCCTGTGCACATTCACATCTAGTATCTTTTGTGCTGAAGCCTCATTTCTTCAAGTTATCCCTGGATCTTCCCACTCCTGATCGTAGCCTGCTCAAGGATTTCCACACCACCCAGCTGGTAACGGCTTAGCTGATGGCATCCATCCACAGCTCCAGCCATGGCTTCTCTGCAGAGACGATAAGCACCTCAGATGTCCTCAGGAAGCTCTTCCGGGATCTCAGCCGTTGCTGAGGAGGATTATCCCCATGCAGCGGGTCGGCGCTGTTCTGTTCCACTTTAAGGCTCTCCCTGTAGGCAACTACTTCTCAACATGCAGAGGGTGGCGCAACTTTAGCTGGGTAATACAGCTTATCTGTCGGAGTAGGCTTTAAGGAACCTGTAGTCAACCTGCAGGTTTTTACCTATTCCAGACTGGGGAAACATATTCAGAAACAGAAAACCACAGTGCCACTGCTGGGGTGAGGACCCCACTGTTGTGCGAATAAGATTGTTCCGTGTGGAGATTTTAATCTTATTACTCTTACAATCAAGGGTCACTCCCGGGTGTTTTGGAGTGTGACATTGCTGACCGTTCTAGACGTAACTCACGATGAGCTTCACTATTCCGTAAATGGAAGCCACACACTTGTGTCTTAGAATTGGTTCTGATTGTAGTACCTTGACAGATAGCACTACTTACAACAACCTACATTACGTTTCTGAACGTGACCGTATTCAATACGACCGATATTTAGGTTGAGAATGGTCTGGTCTTTTGTAGTGGACTTGTTTAACGATGACCTGCTCTATGTATTTATCAGGTACCGAAACTTATGTAGCGTCGCCCGGAGCTATACCCGGCTTGGATCGATGACGCGTTCCGGCTGGGACCATCTTGCACACATCTATGAGCAACAGGTAGTCTGCTAACAGTGCAATAACCTCTACAAACAATATCAATATCGAGGAAATGGCTTACAAATTTAATTTTAGGAACTTAAAATGGAAATAAGTTCAAAAATTTGAAAGTTAGTAAAAGAGGGAAGTGGAACCATCTACTTACTGAATTTGCAGGTTGCCACAGTGAACTAATACAATACAGGATGTAGGCCTACATCGCTGTAAGTTCATAGTCTGTGTAAATACATTGATGGTGCTGGGTATTACTAACTGTAGGGGTGGCATTTTACTATTCCCAGTGAACTACGCATTACACTACGCCCAGTGTCGTGTATTCCAGCTTTGCAAAGCCTAACTTCTTCCAGAAATGCACGGAGAATGCTGGTACCGTGCCGCGTGTTCCAAATATGAGCCGAATCACTCCGAACACTTGTAGATGGCATTTATTTCTGTTCAGCAACTCTGCGAACTCCAGAAAAATCTAGGTATTGTGCATACCAGAAAGATTTGAACGGCAGTACTGCGTATTATACACGCACGCATAAAGTGCGAAATGTACATGGATGACAACCAAATGTGGTTCAGAATTGACTTTGGTACCCGAGAGGCATCGTTCAGTATC
Organism: Anabrus simplex; assembly: GCF_040414725.1. Classification (NCBI taxonomy): domain Eukaryota; kingdom Metazoa; phylum Arthropoda; class Insecta; order Orthoptera; family Tettigoniidae; genus Anabrus; species Anabrus simplex. The sequence goes on from NC_090265.1 coordinate 733,956,669, forward strand.
AATATTCTCCTTCAAAGGTGCCGAGAACAACGCGAAGATGTATTTGCATGCTTCATTGAGTATGAAAGGCATTCGATACAGTCAACAATGGAAGACTGATCGAGATTCTCCAACACAAACTGTTAGACATATCCGCATTATACAAACTACTTACTGAAACCAGCAAGCCACAGTCAACAAAAACTTCAGACATAGGAATCAGAAGAAAAGTACGCCACGTTTGCGTATTTTTACCGCTCCTATTCAGCCTTTATGCCCATCATATATTCAAACAAGCTGTGTTAGGTGTGTAAGTAAATGGAGTCGTCATAAACAATATTAGACATGCTGATGATATGAAGATCTTAAAAACCTGCTCAGTAGAATTCATCTCAATGGTCTAAATATCAATACCACAAAAAGCATGTTCATGGTGTTTAGCAGAAGCAACCATTATTATTATTATTATTATTATTATTATTATTATTATTATTATTATTATTATTATTATTATTATTATTATTATTATTATTATTATTGTACCGGGAGGTGCACCTCGACCTCGCACATTTAAAAGAAGCGCCTCAAGAAACGCTATCTCTCATACTAAACGTGGAAGCTACGGCATGAATTTGGGACATTGACTAGAAGATGTCACTATTGAATCATTGAGTAATGTGTTATTTTGAACAGTGGCGGCTCGTGAAAAAATCGTCCTACGTGCTACAAAAAACAAGCTAAATACGCTGTTTTAAATCTGCATATTGCCATGATGAACAACGCATACTTCAAACCTGGTAATAATACTACTACTACTACTAATAATCATAATAGAAATAGTAATAATAATAATAATAATAATAATAATAATAATAATAATAATAATAATAATAATACAACTTTTCTCGCAATTTATTACTCAGAACAAACAAAAACAACATTAATTTGGAAGCAGATGAATTCTTCGACAACTGTCTACCAGATAAATAATTCATTGAAGAAATATTGTTTTTACTAACCTAATGGCGCAACTTACATCAGTGCAAATAGAATCGTGGGAATATAGATCCCCACTAAGAACACTAATTTAATTTCACTTTATATACACTGCAGTGGATAAATAATTTGATAAATCTTCGTATAAACTTTAGCACTAACACAATGACAGGAAAAACACGCACCAGTAATATAACCGCGAGATTAAAAACTGCACAAAGCAACTGAAAGAGCTGCCAACTGATTCATTGAGACCTCCCCTATTAGGTTACCAGAGTAAATGTCCGGCTCCATGGCTAAATGGTTAGCGCGCTGGCCTTTTTGGTCACAGGGATCCCGGGTTCGATTCCCGGCAGGGTCTGGAATTTTAACCATCATTGGGTGTACGTGTTGTCGTCATCATCATTTCATCCTCATCACGACTCGCAGGTCGCCTACGGGTGTCAAATCAAAAGATCTGCATCTGGCGAGTCGAGCATTCTTTGACTCACCTACGAATTCCTTATTTTTGACACAAAAGGAAGATGGATATTTTAATAAGCATGTGTGAGATAGATTGCCTCCACTTACGCTTTACTTTCGAACCCAGACGATGCTACTCTCTAGTGGCAGATTCGCTTAAGACGTTCAACATAAGCACGGCCGACTGGAACCCTCGCTGCGCTCCGGGTAGCAGGAGACATCGAGTAATTCTACCCCCTTGCGGGAGAGGAAGTAACTATAGACGGGATCAGTGAAAGTTGATCCCGGTTTATGGTATACTCCGCCGGCTAGGAGGAGTGTTGCAAGCTTGGCTGCGCCTGCGTATTGCTTCCTCCAGGCTACAGGCAAGGGCTCACTTCACATGAGCACGAGCCTTGTTCCCCGGGAGAACGGCGCTAGGTGTTCGACAGATCTCGTCCTGATTTTCACAAAACACAAATTCATATCGTACTCAAAACAACGAAAAGGCACCAGGATAATTGTACTGTACATAAATAATATTCCTTACAGTTCCAAGCTACGTGCTGGAGCCCGGTAGCACGTACTGACCGGCCGCCACTGATTTTGAAGTTGCCTAAACTGACTGGATTTATTTGTTTTGTGTTTGTTTACTTCCAGAAATTTGAACTTTTCTCCATAGATGCCCTTACAAAAACTGTGGTCATGCACCCTGGGGCACGGTGGAAGAATTAGTGATTTAAAGAAGTTTTGTGTTATTATGTTTTCTCAACTAAATTAACTTTCATTTATTTTGTTATTTTAAGGTCTGCAACACTTCTTTCCCATTCCGCCAGCTTTTGAATGTAGCCAATCAGAAATTTTCTGTAATTATTTTTCAGCCAATAATAGGCTTCTTGTATCTTTTGAATTCGCCAATAAAAATGAGAGGGTGTGTCCGGATTTAGTCCAGAAACCTCTCGAACCGCCCCCTCGGGTATATAAGCTGCGGTTTATTCGGGCTACCTTGTCTTATTGATCGTCGTCTTACTGAGTGTGTGTGTTAAGACAGGAGGCGGGGAGCCTCGTTCTTCGGCAGGCAGTACATCAGCCCAGGTATGGCCACCAGCTTTATATCTCTGTAGCTAACTCCGCAGACTTACACGAGGGGAAGGTTCGAATTTCTAACTATGTAACCTCCTGTTTTCTAAAATTTAAACCATCTTTCGGGTAATGTAAAATTTCATAAAGACTCAAATTGTAAATCAGGGATAGAGAGTGCGTTACCCTCTCGAGTTCCCCTTCAATTTAGTTTGAGGTGACTACGATTTTGTAACCGTTTTTCTCCTGTAAATTACCAAGTAACTTGTTCTTCTAGTCACCTCAGTAGCTTGGGATTAGCGTCTGCATCATCGGGCCACAAGCCCAAGTAGGGTATTAAAACCGAGTTTCCAAGGAGCGCAAGTGCACGCCTCCATACATTTTGTGTTCGGGCCATCAATTTAAGCTGTTTTCTTTTTCACGAAGGCCCAGTAGTTTGGGTAATAGATACCCCTGTGTAAAAATGGTAAATTGTAGGTTAGGCCTAGGGAGGTCGGAAATTGTAAGATTTTTGTGTAATGTTGCCTTTAGTAGACTGTGGGAATTTGGGAGCCAGTATCCTTTGTGGAATTCGGAGAGACTGTAAAATCTTTTTGTGTAATATTGAGTGGGGCCTTTGAAAGGTCGTATTTGTAACATTCGGAGCAAAAGTACTCTTGAATTGGGAGATTTCTCTCCTCGTCTAACTAAACGCAACGTCTGCCATGTGCTATACTTGTAAATTTGGAGCTGAATGCTTAGCACTTGTAATTTCCAAATTGCTATTTGTACCTGTAACCTTGTTATTTCACTCAGTGAAAAATTTGTTAAGTTTGTGATTTGAAAAGAAATATAACCTTCATTGTTTAAAGTTAATCTTCGATATCGTAGATAGACCCATTCAAGCCCGCACCTTCTTTCACCTCTCTGTGATCCACAAAACCACGGTAACAATTATTATTATTATTATTATTATTATTATTATTATTATTATTATTATTATTATTATTATTATTATTATTATTATTATTATTATTATTATTATTGCGCTTTTACGGCCGCATTGGACCACTGTAGTCAATTTCTGTCCGGTCTCCAGTGATGTTTTATGGCTTTCTCCTTTCTGTTCTTCCAGTATTTCTTCATTCTATCTGATATTCGTTGTCGTTCTCCCAAAAATACCCTTTTAGTTGTTTTTCTTTTATCAAATTTTTGCTCGGAATCTAAGTTTTGCACGGTAGTCTACAGCAGTGGAGCGTTGCAGCGTGTGAGAGACGTAGTGTACTCAGCTGGACATTGTCATTGTGTTTCTGTTGCCACAAACATGATATTAGTGGAATTGAATGTTACCTCGTATGATGAGTATGTTATTGTGTTCACTATTTGGCATGATAACCCCTTATTCTAAATCCCTCTTCATAATGATAACTTCTACAACAATATTTTTTCTCGTCGGCGCCGCATGAGTATCGAGGATTCACTGTATACACATAACACGGCCGATAACACTTAGTTTATACCGGGCTGAGTGGCTCAGGCGCTGGCCTTCTGACCGCAACATGGCAGGTTCGATCCTGGCACAGTCCGGTGCTATTTGAAGTGCTTAAATAAGTCAGCTTCGTGTCGGTAGATTTACTGGCGCGATAAAGAACTCCTGCGGCGTCTACGAAAACCGTAAAAGTAGTTAGTGGGACGTAAAGCTAATTATTGCACTTCCCGGCCTCATATTCTGAAATCTCTCTTTTACACACACACGAGCTCGTCCGGTCCGCCTGTATACTGTGACTCTTCTGCTCCTTCGCACATACACATTTTATAGACAACCTTCAAACACCGGACGATCAGCATGGCTGCCAACCCGGCAAAATATACACACGGTGTAACAAAATTCAACGCTCAGACTTGTAAAGATGTCAGAGGAGACAATAATATATAACAACAGGTCGGAAATTGATAATTGAGGTGCTTTTCTTGCGTGACTGAGAAATTGGAAATTTATCAAGCATCTCGTTTGATAAAGTAATCTAGCGAATGAAAAACCTACAACCTGTTTTCCAGTCAGTGACCGGGTCAGAGATGGAATGACTGATGCCCCCATGTTGCGGCGAGGATAGGAATTGTGCCGGCTGCCGAAGCCTGTCGCACTCCTCTGGGGCAATGATTAATGACTGGCAGATGAAAGGAAATGATAGTGGAGAGTGTTGATGGAATGAAAGATGACAAGGGAAAACCGGAGTACCTACCTCCGCTTTGTCCAGCACAAACCTCACATGGAGTGACCGGGATTTAAACCACGGAACCCAGTGGTGAGAGGCCGACCCGCTGCCGCCTGAGCCACGGAGGCTGAAAGTAATCCAATCTCGTCCTATAAATGAGTATTTTCCTCAGTTTGTCCTCTTGAATTCCAATAATATCTTCATTATGTGTGATCTTTCCAATATTTAAAACCTCCATTAGTAGTACAAAATGGCTGGAGGTAAAATTCTGGCCAATCACAGCGCTCCATTGGTCACGTGACTTTCCGGCCAATCAAAAGAGAGACTTGGTGTGACGAGCTGTCACCATGTTGACTTTTCCAGGAGTGCCAATCTAACAATTTTTGTGACTGAACTTTACTTTTTACTCTTTGATATGCTGTAGTGTTCTAGGTGGTGAAAGCAGATGTCGACATCAAAAAGGGGTCCAAAATTGTCCGTTTTGCTCTAGATCGCATCGTTTTCGTGATAGGCTGCCCGACCAATCAGAACACATTGATCATTAGGCCCCTCCTAACAGTAAGGCAAGTGAACTTCAGGAAGGAAGCTCCAGTTCTAGCGGAACTGTTTCGAACATGAGATTTTTTTATTAGTATGACACCATGAGGTAGGTCATTGGATCCTTTAAGGAAAAAACCCAGTGAAGCTCACGTGGTTATACGGAAACGTCAGAAAACTGATGGAGGCACTATGCGGTGGAGAGCGAGGTAGCTTGTCATTGCTTTCCTCATGCAGCAGAAAGTGCTATCACAGCACGGCTGATCCCATGAATAACCCCTGCTATAATATACAGAGCCACTAGTTGTTCGTTGAGTGTCATTACTCACACACGAACAGCTTCCAGACCGTCATAGACTGCGAATTTGGCGGAAGCTACATTTCTCTTCGACCTATACCAAGCGGCAGAAGAAAATTAATTCTCAAGATATTGCGAATGTTGTAAAGCCACACGTTATCCTAATACCGAGTGATTTTGTTGCCTGGTATGCGGTTTGAGCCCAGCTGTTGCCAGCCCACAAGATGGTTTCCGTTTTCACTCCAGCCAAATGCTGGGGCTGTACCTTTTAATTGATCACTTCGTTCCCTGTCTTGTCCTACTGTCCTCATAACACCTGCCTAACTCGGTGCAACGTGAAATGATGTCATCCTAACTCATCAAAATAATTTTATTTAATATTATGTTATTTTGTTTCATAAACTGAAGTTTACGTATTTCTGTCGTTCTATCTTGCTCTGCCAACGGTCGTAGCCGTGTTGAAACACCGGATCCCGTGAGATCTCCGAAGTTAAGCAACATTAGGCGTGGTCAGGAGTTGGATGGATTGCCATGCGCTGTTGGTGGGGGGTAAGGGAATGGAGGAGCGGAGACGAACTGGCCACCCTACCGCACGCAAACTCCGGCTCAGGAACACCTCTGCGGAGGTTCGGACCTGCCTTCGGGCAGAATACACTCTTACCTTACCTCTTTAACAAGTTTAGCTTCTGAAAAACAGTTTTCAGGCTTGGAGACTGCAATCTTCAAGCTTGGACTCAGTAGACAGGGCTATCCGACGATAAAATAGTGTGCATTATTGCATGATACGTGATGATTAATTTCTAATTCACAATAAATAATATTCAAATATGCATAAAGTATTTCATGTAGATAATGTTGCATTAGGTGGAAGTTAGAATGTATTTGGCGTATTGCGGGTTCAAAAAATTCCTTTTTCTCCTCGTCAAACTCAATTGGTTAAGTGCATGAGATTTTGCAGACATGAGTAGTTCTACAATTTTGTAAATTAGTATTTCTTTTCATTTTTATTATTATGATGGTAATTATACATAGTGTATCCGTCATGATGTTACAATCTTTCAAGGATAATGGAGGACGGTAAATGGATACATTGCAGATAAGGAACCATAGTCCGGAAACGTTCGAGTCAAACGTTATTAACAATTAATCGTTTCGATTTCTTGTTACTCCCTGCCTAAATGCAGCAGTGTACACAGTGATGCTCAGAGAGGTTCAGAGAACACATTCCACTTGGCCTTCGTCGACGGATGTGGTCCCAATATGATGGAGCCCCACCTCACTTTTGAATGAGTGTTCGTGAACACCTGGATCAGACATTCTTTGCAAAGTGGACAGGAAGAGGGAGTCCTGTTTCGTCGCCTTCTCGTTCATCTGATCTCACTCCACTTGATTTCTTCGTGTGGGGCCATGAGAACAGCCTTGTGTATGAGACACCTCTCGGCAAGTATTATCGCTCCCTGCGACGCTATCAAACGACACCGGGGATATTCGAACGGTACGGCATAACTTTGAGCGATGATTCCGTGCCTGCATTGACGCAAGGTAGGGGGGGGGGGGGGGCATTTCGAACATTTGCTGTGAACGGAGTAGCTTGTTACACTTGTGCGGGTAAACGGACTTCGATGAGTAACTTTTGACCCGATCCTTTCCGGAATATACAGTAGTTCTTTATATCTAGTTGACCCTTTTGACGTCTTCCATCATCCCTGAAAGTTTGTGACGCCATCACGGATACATACTGTATATGTAGTACATAATGTGTAATGAATGTTTTTATATTAGAATACCACCCCTTATATAAACACACAATAATAATAATAATAATAATAATAATAATAATAATAATAATAATAATAATAATGTTATTCGTTTTACGTCCCACTAACTTCTTTGACGGTTTTCGAAGACGCCGAGGTACCGGAATTTAGTCCCGCAGCAGTTCTTTTACGTGCCAGTAAATCTACCAACACGAGGCTGACGTATTTGAGCACCTTCAAATACCACCAGGCTGAGCCAGGATCGAACCTCCCAAGTTGGGGTCAGAAGGCCAGCGCCTCAACCGTCTGAGCCACTCAGCCCTGCTAAACACTTATCAAACTGCGCCAAGGTTTCTCAAATAACGTTACGGAAGATTCTGAGTGACTCTGTGAATAGTTCGGGTAAGCTAAGGAACCTCCCCTATTAACCATGTGACGTTCCCGGCGCGGTGAGCCTTGTGCGTCCCAGTGAAGCAGGTAGCCGACCCGTAGGGGCAAGCATATCGGATAGGTATCTGTAGCGTTTGAAGGTTATCGCGATCAGATACCGAGAAAGAATAGTTATTGGTGTTGGCTACTGAATGCATGATTCGAAGCAGTGTATCGATTCATTCAAGTGTCCGAGTGAATCGATTCACAGGAACGGCGAATTCACGGCACACGATTCAGCTTAGTCCCAGCGGACAGTGCTGAGTGGCGCACTCACTGGACATTGACGGGGAGCCGAGCTTCTGCTGCAGCGAAACAGTGAATCATGGCACGTCGAAAGAATCGTGAACGAGCGCGGCTCAGTGAGACACAAGATACACACGGCTCCTTATCGGCTCACTGGACACCGGCGGAGAGCCGAGCTTCCGCTGCAGGGAGACATACAGTGAGCCAAGGTACACTGAAAGAATCGTATGCTTGGACTCTCGAGCTCAGCTCATTTGAAAATAATACCCATTTGCATTCACTGTCCTCTTCTTACAGGGAGGTTTAAATAAGAGAGGTTTATTTGCAGCGTTAAAAAGGTAGTAAAATAATTCTGAAGTAGCTAGTAGGTTATACTATTTATTAGTTTAATGAATCTTAGCATTATAACTTAGTTGACATTTGACAAGTAAACTCGACTCTAGCCAGCCCTATAACTATGAGTCATGCTCATGACCACTCAAAAGTACCTGTTTTATATTGGAAAGAACAGCTCAGTATTCTCTCAGTTCATATATCACATCGTTGCACAAGCCTTCAACCATATGTGGACAGACGCAATAACTTAACCAACAGTACAGTATGTTGAATCAGAAAACCAGCGGGCTACTGTACATCTCGGGTAGCCTATACAAAATACGATTTAAAAAAAGTCCTCAGCTGATAGAAAAATACATATTTTCAAAAATGACTGAGCGAGTTGTCGTGCGGTTAGTATCGCGTAGCTATGCGCTTGCATTCGGGGGATGGTGGGTTCGAATCCCACCGTCGGCAGCTGTTAAGATGGTTTTCTGTAGTTTCCCCATTTCCCCACCAGGAAATGCTGGGACTGTATCTTAATTCAGGCCATGGCTGCTACCTTCCTAATCCTAACCTTTCCCACCCTGCGTCGCCGGAAACCTTCGATGTATTAGAGTGACTAGCATTTTTTTCTAAGAAGGGAGTTCATAGTATGAAGACCAGATGGCAGCTGCGAGCACTGAATGCTGTTGCTGCTGTCTTACCAGCACATACTACACAGATGCAGTAGCAGCGGTGACTAATGTGCCGTGAATCGGATCACTGTATCGATTCAGTAACGTGAACGGAATCAAATGAATCGATTCAGTAAAAAGAATCGAATGTCCCATCATTAATTGTTATCTAAAATATGTACAAAAGTCAGTCTACAGAATCCATGACTTTAAAAAGGAAGCAGCAATCCAGAAAAGAGTGAGGCAAAGCTGCAGTTTGTCTCCCCTCATTTTCAATGTTTATATAGAACAGGCGAGAAAAGAAATGAAAGAGGAATTTGGAAAGGGAATCACAATGAAAGGAGAGGGAAGCAAAACTCTGAGATTTGCCGATGATGTTGTTATTTTATCTGAGACTGCAGAAGATCTGGATAAATTGCTGAATGGTACTGACACAGTCTGGAAGAAGGAGTACAACATTAAAATAAATAAATCCAAAAGAAAAGTAATGGAGTGCAGTCGAACGAAGGCAGGTGATGATAATATTAGATTAGGAAATTAAGTCTTAAAGGAAATAGATGGGTGTTGTTACTTGGGTAGTAAAATAACTAATGATGGTAGAAGTAAGGAGGTCATAAAATGCAGACTAGCACAAGCAAAGAAGGCGTTGTTTAAGGAAAGACATTTTCTCCCTTCGAACATTGATATACGAATTAGAAATATGTTTCTGAAGACTTTAGTATGGAGCGTGGCGTTGTATGGAAGTGAAACATAAACAGCTATAAGTAGCTCAGAAAAATTGATAATAAAATCTTTTGAAATATGTGTTAGAGAAGAATGCTGAAGGTGAGATAGATAGGTGGAACCATGAATGAAGAGATACTGAATTGAATTGGTGAAAGGAGACCGATTTGGCGAAATTTGACGAGAAGAAGAGGTAGAATGATAGGACACGTTTTAAGACATCCAGGACTTATTCAGTTAGTTTTTGAGGCAAATGTAGGCGGTAAGAACGGTAAGGGTAGACGAAGGTATGAATATGGCAAGCAAATTAGAGCAAATGTAGACTGTAGTAGTTACGCGGACATAAAAACATAGCACAGGAAAGGGTGGTATGGAGAGCTGCGTCAGATCAGTCTATGAACTGATTACTCAAACAACAACAGCAACAACATCAAGAAGGCTCTCAGCGAAGTTGAGGCTTCCCTACCCTCGGAATTGTATATCTGATTCACCGTAGACCTTACACGACCAGAACTCTATTAACTTTAACTGCAACTTTGTTATGTTTGGTTTTAAATGTGAATGTTATGTTCCTCGAGCCGAACATGTCTTACTTGAAAGAACGCTCACGGACAGACATTGCAGATTAGACCTGGACAAAGCTCGGCCTCTTGAAGCACGTAGAACGTTTCACTAAGAATAGAAGCTGACATGAATCAAATAACTGGTAATGGCGTTTTGATGTCGGAGGAAATATTTGACATTACAAACGTTTCACCGCACGCCTGTACTTGGGCAGCGCTGCGCACACAGCCGGAGTGCACAAGTCTACATAAAGAATAGAACTAGAGCGATATGTGCGACAAAAGGGATTAAGTTTTCATATCAACTGTAGAAGTAGTGTCTGGGTGGCAGAATACATCGTCTTCCGTTGGAGGGTCTCACAACTTGCGAACGCTGAGTATAGCATTCCTTACTCTTAGTTGTGCTATCCTCCTCGATTTCAACTACGTAGCTGTGAGCTTGCATTCGGGAGATAGTGTGTTCGAACTCCACTGCCGGCAGTCTTGAAGATGGTTTTCTGTGGTTTCACAACCTTTATACTGGGTATGTTTTAATGCTTCTTTGAAGTAATTAACGGTTGGTTCGTATATCTCTCGTTTATCTGCGACCTCGCATCTAATGGTGGTATCCAATAAGACTACGGGATCCTTTTCTCGGTCGATATCAATTATGTCTATTCTACCGGTAACTATACAAGCTAGCTCTTTGTCTTCCTAATTACCTTCCTGGGAGAATGCTACGACAATTCTAGATCTTATTCTGTGCTGTCTGACAAGAAACGAGTGTTTCAGACTCGCTGCAGTGTCCGACCGAATGAGCAGGGCGTGTGGTTAAGAGCGCGCAGCTGCGAACTTGCATTCGGGAAATAGTGGGTTCGAACCCCACTGACGGCAGCCCTAAGGATGGTCTTTCGTCGTTTCCCATGATCACACCGGACAAATGCTGGGGCTGGACGTTAATTAAGGCCACTGCCGCTATCTTCCCACTCCTACCTGTTTCCTATCTCATTGTCGCCGTAAAATCTATCTGTATCGGTACAACGTAAAGCCAATTGTAATTTGAACTCCCTCCCAGGTATGTCGGGGAAGGGATCACATAGGTGATGGTGGTGATTACTGTTTTAAGAGGAAGTATAGCTCGTTAATCATCCTCTTAATAAGGGGGAGAAATACGTACCAGAGCAATTAAGTTGGTGACCTGGCCGCCTAGTGTCGCTGTTGCCGCAAAGTTTGCACTACTGGATGTTGACGTGACAGTTTTTTGCTAGTCCCAGCAAAAGGCAGTTGCGTTCATACAATGTAAGCTGAACCATTGTCTCTGTTGTGAACGGTGATTGAATGAAAGCACCAGAATTTGAGAATGTTGGAGTTCGAGCAACAGGTAAATTTCAAGTTCTTCCAAAAATTACGCAACGTTTGAGATTATGAAGGCGAAATCATCCGTCTCACGATGACGGGAAAAAGTGACGAAACGGCAGGTCAAGAGACTGTGTCATCCTTGAACTGTTAACGCCAGTCCATGAACATATTGACTGTGGTACAAAGGTGTACGCCGTTTTGCCTCCACTGTAGGCGCCAGTCCACGCACATATTGACTGTGGTGCAAAAGTGTACACTGTGCTGCGTACACTGTAGGCGCCAGTCCACGAACTAATTGACTGTAGTACAAAAGTTTACGCCGTGTTGCCTACACTGTAGGCGCCAGTGGCTGAACGCCACGTTGTCGCGAAGTGGTATGATGGACGTTTGGCGATGGACACTGACTCTGGTGCAGCAGTTAACATCTTCCAATAACCCTAACGATATATGTCGTATATTGTTAGCTTTGGACATACCCAACAGGAACAACAAGTTTGCCCCAGTATGGCTAGCAATGGGCTTTCTTCATTATGCGCAGACCAAAGAGAAATGCTCTGTACAAGGTTTTAGGCAGTTTCTCAAGACAGCGAGACAAAAACTGAAAGCGTATAGTGCTTCTGGAGGGCAGGAGAAATTCAATGAACTTTATGTTCTTACCTTGTGATGATACAGCTTGTGTAAATACAACTTTGTTTCTGTATGCATTTATTTGTTTCTCTATTTAATAATCTAAATTAACGATGTAATTGTATAGTGTATCGGTCACCGACGAAAGTGGATCGCCTTTCCGTTCCTCATTAAAGTGATGGATCACGTGTGTTAATTATTAAAAAAAACGAGATATCTTAATGAACGTGTATCTCTCAAGATTTGTTTCTTTTTTGTTGATTTTGTATTTGATGTTTATCTGTAACAGTATGTCTAATTTAAACAGCACTGTAATTACTTATGTATCCTTTACTTTGCTCTAGAAAATAAAATAATTAATTGAAAAAAGTGTGTAACCTCCTCGTCTGAAGCGAATCATCGGCTTCCTAGGTGCTACTTCCAGTAGGGAAAGAGGTGACAGTCGCTTGGAGCCGGGTCCGGGCTGTAGGGAGGGTGGTCGGTGATATCTCAAAGACACTGATTCAACAGCGTGATGGTCTGGCGGACCATATGAGGTCGCGCGTTCTCGTGAAAGATGATGACGCCCTCAGTGAGAAGTTCTGGCCGTTTCCTCCTGGTTGCTTCGCGCAATCGTGTGAAGGTCTCGCAGGATCGGTCAGCGGTCAGTGTGTGGCCAGTTTTCAAAAACTCCGCGAGTATGACACCCGCGCTCTCCTAGATCATTGTGGCCATCACCCTCCAGGCAGACGACGTCACCTTAAACTTCTTTGTGTTTGGATGGGAGGTTTGTTTACACTCTGCTGACGACCGCTTACTGCTGGGGGTGTAGTGGTGTTTCTTCACCCATGACAGTGCGGTGAAGAAAAGTGGTCCCTTCCGCGGAGAACTGCGGCAGAAATTGCAGACTTGCCCCCACGCGCTTGTCCTTCTGTTTGTTGGACAAGTTTCGTGGAACATATAGGAACAAACTTTCCATTACTACAGAACGAAGTGACGAACGCCTCCGAACGACATTACCAATTCTACCGTTATATGTCGTAACAAGATCCTCCTGTTGTCCTGAATCAGCTCCTCAACGCGAGCTGTGTTCAAATCTCTTGATGCCGTGCTGGGTCGGCCACTGCGATCCTAGTCGGTGACCTTTTCTCTACCGGCCACAAACTTTCGACACCACTCTACGATATGCTGACGAGATATTACAGTCTCTCCGTAAATCTCTAACAGCTACCGGTGAATTTCAGCTGCGATTACGTGTTTCGCGCTCAGAAATCGAATAGCTGAACGGATTTGTTCGTAAACCAGTTTTCCAAACGAGTGTACCTACAGTACAACTAGCGCTGTAGGCGGCGGGTGGCTCATGCTGAAGCCCTGCACTATTATCAACGGCATGCATTGGAATCACCGTACGCTACTAATTTATCTACAACAGACGAAACTGCAGGAATATCGGCCTTGAAACTTAAGTTTTTGATCATCCCTCTTAATACATCGTGCTTACTAGAGTTTGTGCATAATACTTCGGTAAAAAGTTGATTGTTGGAAAGATTAGGCATGTTCAACATTTAGTGCAATGAAGACTGTTGAGCAGACGAAGCTGGTATACTTCAAAATTTATAAAAACCTCACTTTTTCGTTGTGCGATTTCACATGTACTTGGAAATTCATATTTATAAAGTAACCACTTTTTCCTACAGGGAAATCAAATGATCATAAATATGTCTCCCGGTCATGGTCATTCTTCAACGGCTGCTAATTTCAAGTGACAACCAGCCATAAGACAGCCTGCACAGTTGCTATGGTTACATTTCCCTCACAGATTTTGTCACGTCACGTTCCATAAATTCTTGTATGTCTCCCAGACCATAATAAATATTTCTGTAAATATATAAGTAATAATCGTACGACAACAAAACTCTCGATATCAAGATACGGTACTGTTTCAGTTCCAAAGTGTTCATCTGAAGATAAGTTTAAATAAACATGAAAATAATTATTTTCCCTCACAATTTATCTAGAAAAATCAAACGTGGGCCTGTGCTTCAGCACGTAGAGATAAAGACAATCGTTTCCAACTCAAACAAATATACTCCACTTGTTTCAATACATTTTTCACACCCGCACACTGGAACGTCTCGATTTGGATTTGTATGCACTTTTGAATATAGAGCTTTTTATGATCAAATATTGAAAAGTTTCTCGATGTCGTCTGAGCCAACAACTCAGCCAGAAGGATGACGTCAGTATGGTAACCACGCACCCAAAAGATATATTTCAAAGTGTTTCTCGTGGAACGACTACGTTAACAATTATGTGCAGTAAATCTCTCTTGGACAGCAACAGCCCAAGCGGGGTTCGTCATGACGAACTGAAGAAAGGTCTATACCCATAATGTGCGGTTGGACACGGTCCAGTGTTCCATTCACATTAATAAATAAGAATCAGTGTATACTGTCATTATTATAATTAATCACATACTGTCGTTGGAACATGGTAGTCTGCTGGTAGTGCTATCTTTATTTGGTCGCGTATCTTCTTTCTTTCTTTATTTTAGAACTTCCTCCTTCAATAGATAGACAACAATAACTACGTGTTCGAGGGGAGAAGTGCTATATATATATAATAGACTGTTATAATTAAACCAAGGGGGCTAATGGTTCACCTTGTAGGTCTCCATTTGTTTGTACAATAGATACTGTGACTTCGTCACTGATCTGAAGCATGTTGTATTTTAAAATGTTGTGTATGATCTTGGTTATAGTACGGTTTTCTCTAATCATGTCTGCGAGTGTTGATATGAGTATTCCGCGGTCTTCGTAGTTGAAGGCTTTAGTATAATCTATGAAGATTGCATGATATTCCCCTTTTGGAAACCTCATGTTGTTTTCTACGTCGTCTAATAAAACTTTCACTGCATGAAGCGTCGATTTTCCATTTCTGAAGCCAAATTGGTTATCAGGTAGTTTTCATCTATAATTTCTCTTAATTTGCTTGTCAAGATATTTTTGAAGGTTTTGAAACTCGTGTTTCTGAGGGCAATTCCTCGATAAGAGTTCATGTCGTCTGTGTGACCTTTCCCTTTGTAGAGAATATTTAGCGTTGCTCGTCTCCATTCTTCGGGAATTGTTCTCGATTTTAAGCACTCGTTGAAAAGTTCTGTCCAGAATTGAAAAAAGTATGTCCTTTGATGCCTTTAGGTGTTCGCATGCAATTTGGTCCTGTGCGGTTGCCTTTTTGTTTTTAATTTTTGCAATGGTAAGTTCAAATTCCTGCCGTGAAAGTATTAGTTCTTTATCTATATTTGTATATTTGTTTTACAAGCTCCTCTAATTAGGCTGTTAGTTATCTCTAATGCGGCATCCAACTTTCCTTCTGTTATATTGTTCCTCGCTTCTGAAACAGTCGTTTTCTTAGTAAAAGATCGTTATCCAGAAGTCTTGATACTATATTTTCTGGAGTGAATGGAGTATTTTGTCTCAAGTCTATGTTCATTTGAATGTCTGCTTCAATAGGGATATGCTTTCTGATGGGGGCAGCGGCCAAAGTCCACATTCCTTGTTGGTTTGCTATTGTAATGTTATGTCCTTTGCAGAATGTTAGGCCCGTTGCGCTAGTGCCGTTTGGAGCTATATATGTTGGCATGACACTTCTTCTGACGATATGGTCCTAGGTTCCTCCAAAAAGAAGACCGTCCAAAAAGAAGACCTGCAATCAACTTTAAACAACCTTGAACAATGGGCACAGAGCAACAAATTCAAAATTCAAATTCAAAATAAATAAAACAAAGCAAATGATTTTTAGAAAAGGGGAAATAAACTCAAGGAATGACATCATATTACTAGAAAATGACCTTTGGAAAGTGTCAAAAAATTTAAATATCTTGGAATAACACTACAGGTAACCACCAAACCTTTCAGCATGCATATCGAAGAAGGGACAAAAACAAACATATGTACAATTTATAATACTAAGCATTTAACATCCCTTGCACTAGCGACAGCTATGAAACTTTTTGAAACGACAATAACGCCTATAGTTACGTATGGGCTCACTCTCATGTGGGAGACACTAACCATCTCTGATCCTAGAAAAACAGAAAATGTTAAAACAACATTTATGAAAAGAGCTAGTGGATCTGGAAAATTTGCACCAAATGATCTACGCCCTGACAAGAGAAATTTTCATCCTAGAAGAATTAGGGATAAAACTACAACTAACTTCCATCGGACCGTACAATGAACTAATAGCAGAAAGAAAGAGGAGATAGACTAAAATTTCTTTGGAACAGACGCAATGATATACAGGGATTGGACCGGAACAAACCAAATACAAAGACATGCTATCATTAGGCTAGCGATACCGGTACATGGGTTTCACCATAAACTACGTGTTAACAAAAAGCTTTATCAAGCAAATGATCAATGTATTTGCACATTAAGCGCTCAGAAATGTGAACAGTATCATTTTACGGTTTACAAGAGTCGAACAAAATCTCTATGCTCTTATAGCACAGAAAATTACCAGAATGTATTAAATGCCCTTTTCATTAACAACAATTAAACCAAGTGGTAAAATCAGGTAGAATTTTAAAATGAATGAATTCAAGTCAGGATACTGCTATGTGCGTAGAACTTTTGCCGCTAACGTTCAGTATTATCAATGAATACTCGCTCTTCATACATGTAATGCGGGACAGTATTTATCCAAACATGCGGTTTTCGCAGGCGCAACGCGGATATGATTTTTTTTTTTTCATTTGTGGTTGGTCTCGCTATAAATGGTAGTTTATAACTCGATATATTTCTGAAACGCTTTTGTTACAAGACCCTTTTGTTGAATGTACAGGAAAGTACAAAAGGTAGTAATGGTAAAAATGTCCTTTTTAGTTTTTTACATTAAATTGTTATTTGGAATATCCTCTCCAATTTGATGGGTGTTTCATTGATTATGAATGACTGCAAGTATTTATACATTTAAAAAAGATGTTACTTTACAAACCATTCCTCCAGATTTCGTGAGCGTGTGTTAAGATACCTAAGGAACTATTTGCTCTAGAAGGCGGTAATTTATGTTGATTTATAGAAACCACAAGTTGGCTACATTGGTTGCTATAATATTACCTAGTATTTCGTGTTTATGTGGTAAGAATCATGGTAGCGCCCAAGTCTTGTAAATGGCATTGCAGTTTCAAGAGTAATTTCTGAGAAACTGTGTTTTTCTTTTCGAACGTTTCCTATTTTCTCATAGACTACTTTTGGCAGAAGTCTGGTATTTTTACGTCTTATCAACAGTATTACAGTTTTTAAATTGATCTACAATGATATAGATACATAGTTTGAACACAAATATGGTTTAAATGTAAATTCATATACAAATTTAAGTACTTGATTTTGAATGTGTATATCTTGATTTCTAATAAAGGAAGAACCAAGAAATTAGATCAATAAAGGTAATAGATACGAGTATATATCATATCACAATTTTATTTTATTACCTTGGATACTTCCAAGAAAACACCGGGATGTAAATATGTTAAATTTAACATTATCAAGGTAGACATTTGATTCTCCCCATGATGTGTAGTGAGTGTTTTTCTGTTTTATATTTATTGTGATTCGATGACGTTCTCTTGCACGGATTATGGTTATATCTGAGTGGATATACAAAGTATTCTCCGCATCCGCATGATTATCCGCGGATATTGTAAATATTTAACTACAGTTTATTACAGGGATAGATCTGTTAACAGAGTACAACAGGCACCAACAAACACGCCTTGGTCTCCAACGCCAGACACAAGCTTGGAGCGACAAGTTAGCTGCGAATGGTCTGCGCCTCAACACCTAGAAAACAGAATACCTAGAATGTGGCCCCAAAACTAGCGGGACCATGAGGATCAATAATCAAGACTTGCCGAAAACCATGCATTTTAAATACCTAGGGTCAGTTGTCACTTCGAAATACAATGCCACTTTTGATACCCGAGCACGGGCAAATGCAGCTTGGCTCAAGTAGAGACAAGTCATCGGAGTCCTCTGTGATGAAAAGATGCCTCACCATCTAAAGACACAAGATCGTGGCACGCCCAGCAGCTATTTACAGGGTATAATGTCGTCCAGTGACAAAGAAGGCATGAGCAGACACTTCATACAATGGAAGCGAAGATGTTTTGATGGACTCTTGGACTGACTTGATGTGATGACACAAGAAATGCACATGTTCGACAAACGCTTGGCGTCGCTCCAATTGTGGAGAAAGTGAGGAAAGTGCGTCTCCGCTGGTACGGTCACGTTATGAGAAGGCTCAGTTGCTAAAACAGCTCTCCAAGTTGATCCAGGAAGAATACGACCACGCGTAGTGCCTTTAAAGCGGTGGACTGACAATATGAAGTTGGTTTAAAACCTGAATATGTCAGCAATAGGAAGAAATGGAGGAGACGTAGCACAACAGCGGACCCCATACTTTGAGATAAACGCTAAGAAAGGGAGAGATAGAGTGGGTTAGGTAAGACCGGTTACCCGGATGCACCAATAGACAGCCCTGGGAGAGAATGGAAAATTATCAAGCTGCAGTTACATTCATTCACATCGTCGTTCAGTTAATTCTTAATGTCTATTGCAAGCTAACGATAACTCTGTTCAGACTCGTGACAAATGGATACTTGCACTAATACATGTTAATAATTACTGTAAGTAGAGGACCCGTGCTGCACTCGTTACAAACAGGTCAACTAACACGTCTTGATAAGCCTGTCGTAGTCATATTGTTTTGGCTGCTCTTTTCAATGGTTTTGTGAACATTTAATAATAAGCCCAAGTTTGTAGTCAAAATTCATCCATTCTGACGTCATAATGCCGTCTATTTGGTAAAAATCTATCCATATATTCGCTATTTATCCTAGCAGTTCTTGATGTAAAACATTGTATTGTGTCGTAGAAGGCAATCGTGCATTTAATCGCAGTTCTTCTATACAGAACAGTTGTCTTGTGAGCTCACAGGCTAGTCTCGAAGGAGCTTTCTTTGCCAGGCAGAGAACTTTTTAAATATACATTGCCTTTACTATTTTTAGTGCAGCTAGGTTATCCTTCGACAGGTGTTCCTGGATAATGTCTAAGGTGATTTGTCAAGATGGAGTCTGTACGTAAACTTTTTTCTGTCAGCGGCATGTAAGTTATTATGAACGCTCTGCTATCTGTTGAATATATTTGTAAGCTGGGAAAGGTTAGAGAATGAAAGAGTATCTAGCAGGGAATAGTATTCTTCCGTGATCATAGGAAGTGTATACTCTCTGGCTTGACAGGTAGTAATCAAAGATGGCCGCATGCAAGGATGATAAAGCATATGTATCAGAATATTAATTAAAGTGTTAGTCGCTTATCAACCTGCTGAGCACAGAATGTATTACGGGTCAGGTTAAGCCTTCACTCGCAATTATTGGAGTGATCATTTAATGATTTGATTTTAGGATTACTCAAAGCTGCCTGAACTTAGAGACCTATCAATGTCTCATGATTCACCGGCAGGTAATTCCGGAGAGAATAAAACAAAAGTGAAGCAAATAGATCCAGTAGAACGGACATATGGATTTACCAAAACTGTTTCTAGCAAACTCTTTTAATATATAGAAAAGACTGTATAACACTGTTAACAACAAGGTCAAAAATAAATAAAATCCTGGAAAGTACAATTTATAGATTGGGTTTAGAGAGTGATTCGGCATAATTGTAATACTGAAGGTAGAAATAGATATATTAATTGTAACAAGAAAATCAAGGATGTATCAAAAATAATTTGTATTGTAATAAATGATTACTTTGTTCCAAGTTTTAGGCATCCGCAACTAGCGGATGGGAATATTGTGTTCTATTACATTCTATTCTAGTTAAGTTGCATGGATATATTTTGGTCAACTTTGGAGCCTAAATTACGGACATTCAAGTAATTATTTTATCTAGTATGTATTCATTCAGTGCGAAGTATACTCGGGTAAAATGACAATTGACGCCGAATGTGAGCCGAGTATATCCAAGTGTAGTAATATCACAATGTATACAAATAAATTTATCTATTGATTATGTCACATGTTTCTATTTTCTTCTGTTTACATTGTCTCTGAATCCATAGTAATCCTCTCACTGTTTTAAAATATGGGCCTTTTCCACGTAAATACACTTTCAGAATTTTACACAAAAATAAACCGAATTATATTAAATTGCAAGTAGAAGCAAAAGGCTAATGCTCAATTCCAGTAATCTTACGGTATCTGTTTATCAAGAAAAATTCATTCAAATTAATTACTCACAGAAAATAGAAGACCTCTCTGATCAGCTAGGAAGGAATACTCACCTAGAAAAGAGAGAAAATAATATTATTAGAACTTTTTATAAATGTTATATACAAATGAATATGCAGTTTCATCATTTCTTTAAAAACAGAAAGAGTACAAAAATTATTAAGACTCGCGACTAAGGTACTACATCGATGCAAAACTTCAAACACAGGTACAGTAACACTTAGCGTACAATTTCAAAAACAAAACAAAACAAAACAAAACAAAACAAAACAAAACAAAACAAAACAAAACAAAACAAAACAAAACAAAACAAAACAAAACAAAACAAAACAAAACAAAACAAAACAAAACAAAACAAAACAAAACAAAACAAAACAAAACAAAACAAAACAAAACAAAACAAAACAAAACAAAACAAAACAAAACAAAACAAAACAAAACAAAACAAAACAAAACAAAACAAAACAAAACAAAACAAAACAAAACAAAACAAAACAAAACAAAACAAAACAAAACAAAACAAAACAAAACAAAACAAAACAAAACAAAACAAAACAAAACAAAACAAAACAAAACAAAACAAAACAAAACAAAACAAAACAAAACAAAACAAAACAAAACAAAACAAAACAAAACAAAACAAAACAAAACAAAACAAAACAAAACAAAACAAAACAAAACAAAACAAAACAAAACAAAACAAAACAAAACAAAACAAAACAAAACAAAACAAAACAAAACAAAACAAAACAAAACAAAACAAAACAAAACAAAACAAAACAAAACAAAACAAAACAAAACAAAACAAAACAAAACAAAACAAAACAAAACAAAACAAAACAAAACAAAACAAAACAAAACAAAACAAAACAAAACAAAACAAAACAAAACAAAACAAAACAAAACAAAACAAAACAAAACAAAACAAAACAAAACAAAACAAAACAAAACAACACAATAATAATAATAATAATAATAATAATAATAATAATAATAAAAGTCTACCTTTTGCTGATGATATGGCACTAGCTGCCAAAGACATCTCTGATGCACAGAAGGAGATTGCTTTACTGGAAGAGCAAGCAGCCAAAAGAGGGCTTAAAGTATCATATGAAAAATCTAAATGTATGACAAATATAAAAAATGCTCCATCTGAACTTACCGTTGAGATGAAATGGCGTATGGCTTTTAGTGCCGGGAGATCCCAGGACGGGTACGGCTCGCCAGGTACAGGTCTTTTGATTTGACTCCCGTAGGCGACCTGCGGGTCGTGATGAAGATGAAATGATGATGAAGACAACACATACACCCAGCTCCCGTACCAGGGAAACTAACCACTGATGGTTAAAATTCCTGACCCTGCCGGGAATCGAGCCCCGGTCCTCTGTGACGAAAGGCTAGCACGCTAACCATTTAGCCATGGAGTCGGACAAGTTACCATTGATATGGAAAATTACAAGTGTAAAGGAATGTAAGTACTTAGGTGAATGTATCACTGAAAATGGCAATGGAAATAAATCAGTAGCTTCAGGAATTCAGAAAATGGAAACTGCTTTTCGACACATAAAGAACGTTTATAACAAAAAAATGCTTGTCGTGGAAGAGTAAAATTCGTCATTACTTTACAGTGATCAAACCTAAAATTCGTCAAGCTTCAGAAACTCTCAGTTTACATCTTAAAATCTTAAATGAACAATTAGAGATCAAAGAAAGGAAAATCATGAGGAAATTCTTATGGCTCAGGATTATAATATACTCCAGTTTGATATTTAAAAGTGTCTAAACTTGCTCGTACAATGAGACTGCAACGAATTAAATTTTTAAGCAATTTGAAAAGAATGAACTAGACCCGACGAACTCATCGAATACACAAATTTCTGCAAATCAAACGTACGAGATCAAAATGGTACAAGCAAGTAGAGAAAGACGTCACTGAATTAGGATCACCAAATCTGCAGGATAGAAATGTAATCAGGAAAATTGTTCACACAAGGAGATTTGAGGAAGATGAGAAGAAAGCAACACGACGTACTTGGTCGAATGAACAGAAATTAACACAATCGATGAAAATGAACAACTGTTGGATAAGGATGAAAGCTCAACAAATGTTCATTCCGCGTTGTCCTAACTGACCCATTCGCGTAGGAGAAAAGGAAGAGCGTCTGTTATCGAGTAGTGGCATCTAGTAATGAAAGTGGAATTATATTGGGAGCTGCGTTAATTTAATTATGTCTCGTGACGCTGAGTGCATCTCTTGCAAACGAAAATGACATACAGCGCCTAGATATTGACTGCCTTTCAAAAGTCGACTACTTCAGGTAGTATCGAACCCACGAACGTGAGTGATACATCGAGGATGGCGCAGGTCAGTGGGAGAGTTCTTACTCTGTCGAGCAATTAATTTGGTGGCTAACCATCGTTCCGCAGTGGTTGAAGTAATCTCATGACCTGATTGGTTCCCCGCATGCGGTCGCTTTGTAGCGCAGGGAGGTCACTGGACAGGCCGGTGTGGCTGTTCTATAACTGAAGTCGCAGTGCAGTGATGTAGAAGAGATGAACTAATGATACGGTTCCACGTGTCTTGTGTGAATACCACAGTCTGACGCCCATCTGTATAGGCAAACCACCAAACGTTTCTGTCAAGCTGTACTGTATACCACTACCGAGTTTATGTTGAATACGTCTTGTGGGTGTCAAATCTGTCCCTTGAGGTAATTCCTTTGTTTGCGACAGAACAACAACAAGAACACAAGTTATTAACCCGGCACCGGGTGCGTGTTGAGGAAAATCCTCATTCCTTGATTTCGTTATGTCCCACTGCGCACGTGTCTATCCTCTTAGGTATTCCAAGTTTATTATATTCCGCATGAGTCTGCAACTGTTGCATGTCGATGAAGGTTCATTATTTTCGTATGCAGTGTTTTGTTTTAATCCTTGCAGTTCAGTGAGATTTTTGCTCATCGTGCGACTTGTTACGTTAGTATTTCTGACACTTGAATACTGTAAATGTATTGACTATGTTTGAATATATCGAACTATTGGTGACGGAAATGCATGGAAACGCTTACAATAGATAGATCAAGTGGAAAAGTATATGAATAGGACAGAAGAAGCAGGTAAAGATTAAGATGATATAATTGACAATTGCAGTGGTAATTTTGAACGAACTGAACACAATAGCACGTGAGATAATAGGAATTGAAACGAAACCCGTTGTTGCAAGTTCTGGCCAAGCGGTACGAAATGGACAAGATGAAGGAACCACGTGGGAGGTAAACTGCAGGTACATGACACATAAAACCAGCATTGGAATGTACCAGGTGCCAGAGAGCATTTCAGCAATGGAAACATGGCATTTGTTTTTCTCTAAAGACACTATAAAAGAAAAGAGCCTTATATTAATCTCAAATTGGGCAAAATGCGTGAAAGTGTCATACGTAAAAGATATGCTCGTGATACTGACTAAACCCTACAAGTGTAACTGTGATATTGTAAAGCTACCATAACATTTACTTAACCAATTAAATATAAAACTGTACTACAAATATCACTTTCATCATTTATTTCATGGCTGAGGTATAATCTCACCACGTGCTCGCTTCGGTTTCTAGTAACCTCACGCCCTGTGCTGGGTTAATACAGTAGTGTGGTGTTTTTCTGTTTTTATTTCTGTTATGAGTTAGAAAATAACTTTTTTTTATCATCATAGGGGTCCGGGCTTTGAAAAAATGCTATCTTTTAATTTACATCATAGACGTTTATATCTGTTCATGGTCCTCAGATTACAGAAATGCATATTTATTAAGTTTTTGGCCTTTTTGAGAGTATTTTGTTTTTAGGTCATTTCTGTGTAATTATTTTGTCATTTTTAATTGTTTGTAACAAAAGTATTTATAGTTTTAACCGTGCAAAGTTAAAGATTATACTACAAACAAAAGAAGAAATAAGAAATAAAGAAAATAAAGAAGTATTGTGACGAAATGACTTATCTTGTAAGTGTCAAAGGACAGAGAGTGTTGACCTTAGTAAGTTACTGTAAAAAATTAAAAAACTGAAAAAATGACTTATCTGGTTTTTCTCCGGTATGAGTGAATTGTGGTCTTACCAGTCAATTATAAGCCATCTCATTTACTTCCTTTCTACTACGACTAAATATATCATTTTCAGGTTGGTATCTCGGATTTTCTGAGCGAAACTTCGATTTAAAATGGCGTAGACACGAGTTTGCCCCTTAAAATGAGGCGCTGACTCTGTTGTCTACGAGTAGCGAGCGTGACTCTTATCTAGAGGCCCAGAGTTCAATTCCGGTACAGGGCAGCGATTTTTCCTTATCTGACAGCTGATTCGAGGTGCATTCAGCGTACAGTTGAGAAGTTATCTGACGGTGTAGGAAACCAAGAAAAACGGGCGATAGCACTCGCGTGACCTCGTAACCTGCAGGCCTTCGAGCTGAGTAGCGGCCACCCGGTAGGCATTCTCAATCAATGTGACTGTGAAATGTATGCAACAATAGACGACGGAGGCACAAGGGAACGGCAGTAATGAAATGGAGTGAAACATAAGGGCCACAGTGAGCACGAACTGTATCCCAACATCGGTTAAAGCTCGGGGAACGAGCAGCAGAGCAAGCAGGGGACGACACTCCTGTACATCCTTATGTACAGGCACTCGAAAAAAGAATGGTTCCTCACACTCAGTATTTTACCAGACTTAATTATTATCAAAATATAATCCCCCCTCCATCCTCTGGATATCCACAACAAATATTATACCTGTAAGTTCAGTTGTTTCTGAGAAAAGTATACCTGCTCCACGCACTCGGTCTTTATTTCACTGACTACATATTATACTGAATGTATTTGTGGTCCTTAGCATTATTTCCTAACACGGTCCGTTATATATAACAAATTCCAGCTACTTTGAGAAGTTTCATATTTCGACCGATTTAAAATCTTAGATTTTTCTTAGATTACTTTTTTTTTGCTAGGGGCTTTACGTCGCACCGACACAGATAGGTCTTATGGCGACGATGGGATAGGAAAGGCCTAGGAGTTGGAAGGAAGCGGCCGTGGCATTAATTAAGGTATAGCCCCAGCATGTGCCTGGTATGAAAATGGGAAACCACGGAAAACCATTTTCAGGGCTGCCGATAGTGGGATTCGAACCTACTATCTCCCGGATGCAAGCTCACAGCCGAGCGCCTCTACGCGCACGGCCAACTCGCCCGGTTTAGATTATTCTTTTTTTCTCTGCTAGTTGTTTTACGTAGCACCGGCACAATAGGTCTTACGGCGACGATTTTCTTAGATTAAAACAACATTATTTTTTTGTTTTTCATAAAAATCACCTTCAGCAGTAATATTGATTTATAGTTAAAATATGCACAAAAACACAGCTTACATAAATAACAAACAATTAACAATCATATTGCAAACTTATCCTTGACAAGATAAAACGTCTACATATCTAAATATTGTCACTATTTGACATGTCTTGATTTGAAATACCACTTGGAAAATTATCCCAAGATAAATAATTGATAAATAAATGAAACAGCAGTGTACAACTAAGCAAATTTTTGTGACATTCAAGACTTAATGTTAAAGGAAAGGAAACATTTTTCCATTTGTCCTGGATTATTTTCCAAGTGGTATTTTGTGAATTACACATTTTTTACATCAAGACATGTCAAACATGGACAATGAAGAAAAACCAATATACCTTTCATCTTGTCAAGGACAAGTTATTTTTAATATGAGTATTTTACTTACATAACGTGTGTTTTTGTGCATATTTTAACTCTAAATGAAGATCAGGGCTGAAGGTATTTTCTATGGAAAAGGAAACATGTGTCGACTAATTTTAAAATAAATTAATGTTATTTTAATCTAAGCAAAATGGTAAGATTTTAAATTGGTGGAAAGGTGCAACTTTTGAAACTTACTAGCTAGATTTTTATATATAATAAGTCCACCAGAAACGAAGATGAAATGCATTACTTGTAACGGTCCGTTATGTTGAAATTCACACTTAACGTTGGATACTTTCTCTAGGATCTAAGTGGTGTCATCCATACGAGTATCATATAATATGCATCTGTCGTACTTCGCGATGATGTGAACATCGATAAAAAGTCATCACATAGTCAAGAGTATGATGGGTAATACAACGGCCTAGCCACCTTCCACTACTTCAGTCACCAACAACCCAACAGTACGTTTCGTACTTTTCCTATCATCGTCCATTACTGACAAGGATGCCCTTCCAAATGTACAGATTCAGATTTGACACAACGACTTTAGTAGGAATGCTTTATTGAGCCGTTTCAAAATTAGATGCTGAGTTGTATACTGAGCTACCTGTTTTACGGTGTCAAACTTTGTTCCTTTAAACACCGCTTAGACTGGAGTGAGGGGCGGGAAGCAAGTAGAGGTGGTAAAATAACGTGTGAGAGAGAAAGAGTGACATATGAATTGGCTGGCCATCTCTATACTGATGGATCTAGGAATACATTTTTGTTTCGTTCCATCAACACTGTATTTTTCTTCACCAATGACAATTCATTGAACCTCTACACTCCTGTGTTCCCGCACATCTCCTGCTACGTGGAAACTCATCGAATTTTGAATATACACCCCCTTTCTCGACTTCTAGCCACATAAATGCATTCATGGTTATTTGCTTTACCGTGTAGCGAAGAAAATGTACGAGTGTTCATCATATGTCTTAGTCAGGAGGGCGTACCTACACGACGCCACAGAAGATGGCTACCGCAGCAGTAGTCGAAACGTCTGGAAGGAATGAGAGAAGTGGACCACGGCATAATAGCCCAGAAGATTTTTAATATATTGACACCGGCCGTGAAAGCCTTCATAGTTTGAAATGGATGGATAGTCAGACAATGTCACCTAGCAACCATGCAGGCTGTGATGTAAGGTATGGATGGATGGCCAGACAATGTTACCTAGCAACCATGCAGGCTGTGATGTAAGGTATGGATGGATGGCCAGACAATGTTACCTAGCAACCATGCAGGCTGTGATGAAAGGTATGGATGGATAGTCAGAAAATGTCACCTAGCAGCCCTGCAGGCTGTGATGTAACGCATGGATGGATTGTCAGACAATGCCACCTAACAACCGTGCAGGCTGTGATGTAACATATGGATGGATAGCCAGACAATGTTACCTAGCAACCATGCAGGCTGTGATGTAAGGTATGGATGGATGGTCAGACAATGTTACCTAGCAACCATGCAGGCTGTGATGTAAGGTATGGATGGATGGTCAGACAATGTTACCTAACAACCGTGCAGGCTGTGATGTAAGCTATGGATGGATGGTCAGACAATGCCACCTAGCAACCATGCAGGCTGTGATGTAAGGTATGGATGGATGGTCAGACAATGTTACCTAGCAACCGTGCAGGCTGTGATGTAAGCTATGGATGGATAGTCAGACAATGTTACCTAGCAACCGTGCAGGCTGTGATGTAAGGTATGGATGGATGGTCAGACAATGTTACCTAGCAACCGTGCAGGCTGTGATGTAAGCTATGGATGGATAGTCAGACAATGTTACCTAGCAACCGTGCAGGCTGTGATGTAAGGTATGGATGGATGGTCAGACAATGTTACCTAACAACCGCGCAGGCTGTGATGTAAGGTATGGATGGATAGTCAGACAATGTTACCTAGCAACCGTGCAGGCTGTGATGTAAGGTATGGATGGATGGTCAGACAATGTTACCTAACAACCGTGCAGGCTGTGATTTAAGGTATGGATGGATAGTCAGACAATGTTACCTAGCAACCGTGCAGGCTGTGATGTAAGGTATGGATGGATGGTCAGTCAATGCCACCTAGCAACCGTGCAGGCTGTGATGTATCTTATGGATGGATTGTCAGTCAATGTCACCTAGCAACCGTGCAGGCTATGATGTAAGGTATGGATGGATTTTCAGTCAATGTCACCTAGCAACCGTGCAGGCTGTGATGTAAGGTATGGATGGCTGGTCAGACAATGTTACCTAGCAACTGTGAAGGCTGTGATTTAAGGTATAACTTAGATGGATAGTCACGTAAACTTACCTAGCAACCGTGCAGGCTGTGATGTAAGGTATGGATGGATTGTCAGTCAATGTCACCTAACAACCGTGCAGGCTGTGATTTAAGGTATGGATGGATTGTCAGAGAATGCCACCTAGCAACCGCGCAGGCCGTGTCTTAAGGCTGGTTGCCATTTGAAATTAGCAGCCGTTGATGGATGGCCATGACCGAGATATATATATTTATTTAACATTTGATTTTCGCAAAGGTAAAAGTGGATTTATTTTTCCCGGACAGTTAATTCTGAAAATCATCTTGACATTTTGTAAAAAGACATCATCGATCTGGAAAACAGCTCAATAATAGAACATCTGCAGCCAATTCGAGGAAATGTAATATGCCCTTCAATATGGACACATATTCGGGGAATTTTTTACAATTCAGTGAGGATATTTTTTCTGTAGATGCAGATGCAGGGGTAGCAGATAATTTATCTTTCAATAACATACTGTATAAATCGTGGCAACAACAGGTATCGAGAATATAAATCGAGTGAATAATATCGTATTAATGACGATATATAGATGCTCAGTTATTTTGCTTCTAAGAACTGCATTTTAGGTCCGCCTCTGTGGTGTAGTGGTTAGCGTGATTAGCTGCTACCACCGGAGACACCGGTTCGATTCCCAGCTCCACTACGAAATTTAAAAAGTGGTGCGAGGACTGGAACGGGATCCACTCAGCCTTGGAAGATCTGTCGGGTAGAGGATGGTTCGATTCCCACCTCAGCCAACCTCGAACTGGTTTTCCATGTTTTCCAACTTCTCCTCCAGGCAAATGCCGGGATGGTATCTAACTTAATGCCACGGGCACTTCCTTCTCTCTTCCTTGTCTATCCCTTCCAATCTCGCCATTCCTGCACAAGGCCCCTGTTAGCATCGCAGATGAGGCCACCTAGGCGAGGTACTGGTTCTCCTCCCCAGTTTTATCCCCGACACAAAGTCTCACGCTCCGGGACACTGCCCTTGAGGCGGTAGAGGTGGGATCCATCGATGAGTCCGAGGGTAAAACCACCGGACTGAACTAGGATCGAACCAGCCAAGTTGGGGTCAGAAGGCCAGCGCCTCAACCGTCTTAATCACTCAGCCCGGCAAGAAAGAATATTATTATTATTATTATTATTATTATTATTATTATTATTATTATTATTATTATTATTATTATTATTATTATTATTATTATTATTATTTGATGACACTTATTCATATTGTATTCACTCCAGTGCTAGTAAATGGTAATGTGGGCAAGGTACATATAATTTTTTTGTAAACATATATATTGCTTCACATTTTTGGGCTATTTTGTCGCTCGTTTTAAGTCATTTTAAAGGTAATTTTCAGCATTTATTAGGCCAGCAAAATCCCACCCGTGCTGATGACCTAGGTGTAACCATGAAGCAATCAATACATCGTCACTGATACTGCTGATGAAAGAGGACTAATGAAATTCCGTTGACAAAGTTAAGACGAAAACAAACAGGACTAATAGGAGGCCTTGTTTTGTAAGGGGGCCATGCGGGCTGGTCGCTTATCGCGCGCGATACACAGGTGTGTGATAAGATAAGGGCCTTTCTCTTTCACACGGGCTGGGTGGTGTCGCCGTAACCAGCGCCCACACTAATAATAATAATAATAATAATAATAATAATAATAATAATAATAATAATAATAATAATAATAAATTTGTACGAGAGGAACTAAATCAAGATTCGACTATCAACGATTAACCAGAAAATTCAGAAAAACCTTCCAAGAACTTAAATTCAAGCATACAGATGAAATTACTCAACATGCAGGTATAAATCAAGAAGCAGACGAAGAAAGAACTGCTAAACTGCAAAGAGCTGACAAAGTCACCCGGAACGGACACAACAACAAATCTATATTTTAAAAAAATGCAAAATACGACGCTGAAACACAATCTTCAAACCAGAGACACTTTACGCATGCATAAAGTCCACTTCAGGCAAGCAACACAATGTTGAAAACATCCTAGGGATATGAGCTACGAATTTTAGGTAGCCTAAATAATAAAATATGAAAATATATTCTTTATTTATTCCTGAAAATTAAAATTCTTTTCTTGATCATCGCTATCCGGTCGATTAGATTAGCAGTTTGCTTTTTCAAATATTACGAGCGCTAATGTGAGTCAATTGCAGAGTTCCACTTAAGCCCTTGTAACTACATTCGATGTGGGCATTTTTCAAAAAATCTAAAAAATTCTGAGCGTATTGAACCAAGGAACACATAACAGAAAGAATTATGTACATACATGAATTTCACTAGGATTTAAATAAAAAAGAAAACAAGTATAGAAACAGGCGGTTTGAGGATGATTTTTCGGCACTGCATTTAGGCCGGTGGTGATTCACGAAATTTGTTTAATTTGATAGAGATGTCCAAGACTCAAAATTTAAAACCTTTCCGGGCTTTCAACTTTCGGCACAATTGAGGAAGTTATTCCACGTTTTCTTTAGTGTGGGGACGTCTACTTTGTCTGCTGAGGAATGTTTTCAATATTAAAACTTATAAATGGCAACGCAAATAAAGCACATCGAAAATGAAGAGAAAATACTAGCATCAAAGTACAACAATGGAATATGGACGAGAAAGAAACCACAGGACATTTATCAAGTCACGTACAAAATGGATGCAGTCAGAAAAGAGGCGAGTAAAATTGTACGGACACCTACATAGAATGGATAATAAAAGGCTGACGAAGCATTTCTAAACCTAACACTACCCCTGAAACACTTCAGTAACAGGCATGTTCGTTATAGACTGCTATGGCTTTTAGCAACAAAAAGTGTTTAACAAACACGACACTACAACACACTTGTCAAAGCAGAATGCCTATACACGAGCGAATGTACAGTACTAAGTTGAATACCTTAGAGGTACTGGAGAGAAGAATGATACGGAAAATATTCGGTCTGCTAAGAATTTCAGAATTCCGGAAATCAAGAAGTGATGATGAAATATACCTGAACATAGACAACATAACAGATACAATGCGGAAGAGGCAATTGATGTACAGAATGAATGACAACAGGTTAACCAATCAGATCTGCAAATATGTCTGGAACAAGAAGTCAACAATAACCTGGATTCATGGAGTCAACAAACATTTGGAAAGAAACAACCTAAGCGAGGAAGCATCAGAGAGAGATTTTTAGAAAAAATGTTGAAAATGGAAGCATTCCGAAGACGGAAGGGAACGAAAACAGTCTCAAAATGGTCCGTGGAGAGGAAAATGAGAGATGGCAAGAACAAGGAGGAGCACCGGAGGAAGACCCAACTAATCAGGTTAAAATCGCCGTCTCGGCCTGCAATCGAACCCGGGATCCTCAAGACCAGAATCCTATTCACTTAACACCAGGGATGGACCCTGTAATAACGATGATGCAATTTGCAGGTATTAAAACTAATTAGCTTACAATTAGCACCTCATTTCCGCTGATCCGGAATGGGGAAGTGATGGTGGTGGTTATTATTTAAATCAGAGGGAAAGTGTAACAATGAAGGCATCGGCGAAATGAAGACAAGGGTGTGAATCTAGGCCTCGTCGGTGTCGGAAGAGAACAAGAGTTGACCATGAGAGGTCGCACAGGATAGATGAATGTGGCACGAGTATGTGAATACAATGCTATTTGAAGCGAGGTTTCCAACCAATGCTCCCAAGCTGAGAGAACTGGTGCCCCTTTTAGTCGCCTCTTACGACATGCAGGGGATAGCGTGGATGTTATTCTCTCGCCCCAGCCCACTGATAGTGGAACCGGGGGAAGGGAGTGTCATTTGGTAATTGTATACCAACAGCTGGAAGCAAAATCATTTATTCGCTTAGAGGCTAGCCAACATAAACACAGGTTCTCCAAGTTTGAAATGTGACAGTTACACGCCCTACATTGACTGATATCGGATATCACGAGGGCCGGAATCAAGAACGGGAACATCATTATTACGTTGAGTTCATAGCTAAACTAAACCCCATGGCGCAACTCAGGGCCAGGGCCTACCAAGCGACCGCTGTTCAGCCCGAAAGCCTGCAGATTATGAGGTGTCGCCAGGTCAGCACGACGAATCCTCTCGGCCGTTACTCTTGGCTTTCTAGACCGGCTTTCTAGCGCTTAGGGTCAGTGGACCTCGAACCAGCCCTCAGATGCAGGTAAAATTCCCTGACCTGGCTCCGAATCGAACCTGGGACCTCCAGGTAAGAGAGAGGCACGTTACTCCTTCACCGCGGGACGGGCTGAGTTCGTAGCTAGGAGGGAAAATATTTGTAAGTAAATAATTTTCACTCACTTTGTACTGATTTTCATTTTTCTTCTCGAAATATTTCGCTTCAGAACTGTTCGCGTACTCCGGAGGGTACTGCAGTTTGATAATGACTGCTCTAATTAAAATAATTAACCAAGTTCCTCCGCTACACCGAGAAACATGGATATACATTTTTTCCTGTCCTAGTACTGACAGATGACGTACAGTGGTTGTCATAGTTACCATGTTACCACTGCATG
Organism: Anabrus simplex; assembly: GCF_040414725.1. Classification (NCBI taxonomy): domain Eukaryota; kingdom Metazoa; phylum Arthropoda; class Insecta; order Orthoptera; family Tettigoniidae; genus Anabrus; species Anabrus simplex. The sequence goes on from NC_090265.1 coordinate 733,989,768, forward strand.
GAATAACTGGTATTCAAGTACTAATAATAGCAGAATTATAAATCTTTTGTCGGCGTAAAACATTGGAGAGCTTCCAAACTCTAAAGCGATGAGCTGGAGAGCAGACGATGTTTGTTTACATTAACTTGGCAATCCTGTGATATTTTGTCCTCGAAGCTCTGCACCCTGGCGAGGTGCTCGCGCTGGGCAGCCAGGCGGCACAGTGCTCTTCAGCCACAGTGACGTTGTGGCTACGTCACAAGCCGAGAAGGTCACTGCTGCGATACCCCAGTTTGAAATGGAGGCACAAAATTATGAAGGGAAGAGGGAAGAAATAAGAAGTAAGTCATTTATGTTCACTGCAGTTCATGTATTGCACCCATCTGATCCAGCCTGATTGGAATAAAATATTTAATTAAATCATTATATCTGATTTTGTCCGTACAGCAAATTTTAGTTATATCACAGCGGTATATCTTCAGAGTCCACCAGAGTAGAGGAATAAGCCGCTTGAGTTGCTTTAAAAGTCATGTTCTGTTTTGGTTATAAAACCATTATCTCTGCGAAGATAGCTTTTCACATCCGTTGCAGATGTTCGAGAAAGTGTGAGGGAACTACATATAAACGTAGGAACTTTCCACCACAGTAGACAAAGGTGTTGTGATTATTGGGATTTGATTATTTGGACTTGGAAGACGGCGATGAATTGTGTAGGTAAAGTATTTATTCAATTGTTTGTTTTGGTTTCTCCTCAGTATGTGAATTTTTGAATTGTTTGATTTGTTTGAAGTTGATATGATTTTAAAATTATTTGATTGTCATGGTAATTCTGGTGCATCCTGTACCACACGCGCCACATCGGCGTGGGAGATTTCCGGTTTCGTAAAGTTGCATCAATTTCGTAATTTCTAGAGGCTTCCTAAATGTTCTTTGTCAGCACTATTTTTTCTGCGCTCCTATTGGAGAAAATAAAAGGAAATGTGATTGGTAGGTGAAGGAAAACATCGTACGCTCATTGGCCGTGGTAAGATTTCATAATTTCCGGGGAGAAGCGTTGTCGCTGGAGCTTTGCTCTGCGAGGGCGTCTTTTCTGTTTGACCACTGAAGGGAACGGTCTCCTTCCAAGGTACGGGTCTTCTTGGCCCCGCCATCCGGTAAGCACTAATTATTTTTTTTAAACTTTTCAGGTATTCAGTTTCAGATGTAGTGTTTCATTTAATTTATCTTGCCGGAGCGTACCCGTGTTTCCTTCTGCTTCCAAATGTTATCATTATGACTTATCATTTTATCGAATTGTGTATATATATATCTTCTTACCAAGAATTTTACTTTTAAAAATGGAAATACTGTCATTCCCATCCAACGAATTGTGAATCGTAGCTCCTACGCTTAAACCCTGTAGCTTTGTAAAATATAACACAAAGATGTGAAGTTTTGTATCATCGCCGGTTTACATATTTGTCATGTCGCCTGAAAATTTATTTCATTCCTGTTTGATAACGGAATTTATTTCATTATTGATAATCCTGAGAAATAGCCATGAAATAACACTTATGGCCATAGCAAGCGCTAATTTACACTGAAATTAATAAGCTTCGTTGAATCATACATTTATGAATTGCGAAATTATAGTTTTTTGTACAATCGTTTGCGCAATAAATGTGTATAGATAAGTGAGAGTAGAGTTAGAAATAGGATGTCATTTATTTTCAGCTGTGTTTTTATTATTTCATTTACCTAATGTACGTGGTATTTGGCTGTGACTCCAGTGTAAATACAGTTTACTTTCGTTCTTTCTTTGTTTAAGTGGGAGAGTTACTCACGATATTTAATTTAATGTAGGGAAGTAGACGGCTCGCGTATAAACTCATCAAACAACGTCTTAGATTTACTGATACCATTCTCGTAATATCACACACCAATTACTTGTGTTACTGAACTGGAATGTTGTAAATACAATTTATGGGAGTAATATAATTTTTTTTATATCAATTAACATATATCAATTACAGTGGTTCTGTAACCTACGGCTAAAATATAAAGTGTAAATTGTAATTTTTGTATTATGGATTCTTACACAGTGATGTTAAATTTTATTTAAAAGTGATGTTTGAATAACCTAAATGGTAATGAAAAGTAATCATAAAGAGGGCCATGACTCTGTCATCCTTGAATGTTCCGAGTTAACTAAAATTTGATCACCCACATGGTAAGAAGTTAATGTTCATTTCAGTGGCTAATTTACTACAATTTTCAGTAACACATTCTTTTTATTGTGTTGTCAGTTTAGACTTTGCTTGTTTGTAATACATGCCAAATGAATAATAAATCGACAAGTTGATGTACAATCAATGTACGAGAATCGCTAGTTGCTTTACGTCGCACCGACACAGATAGGTCTTATGGCGACGATGGGACAGGGAAGGGCTAGGAGTAGGAAGGAAGCGGCCGTGGCCTTAATTAAGGTACAGCCCCAGCATTTGCCTGGTGTGAAAATGGGAAACCACGGAAAACCATTTTCAGGGCTGCCGACAGTGGGGTTCGAACCTACTATCTCCCGAATACTGGATACTGGCCGCACTTAAACGACTGCAGCTATCGAGCTCGGTTGTACGAGAATCCATGTATTGGAAATTACCTAATTATCTCAATTAATAATGTTTGTCTATAATTTTCATGTAACTTTTGGGAAGCTTAACTAACAGAATAATTGAGTCAAATTTCTATGATTTAATCGCCCAGTCACACCGTTACTAATTATAGCCATTTTATTTTATTTTTTATGATTTGATTTATTGTCCGGCTCCATGGCTAAACGATTAGCTTGCTGGCCTTTGGTCACAGGGGTCCCGGATTCGATTCCCGGCAGGGTCGGGAATTTTTTAACCGTAATTGGTTAATTCCCCTGGCACGGGGACTGGGTGTATGTGTCGCCTCCATCATCATTTCATCTTCGTCACGACGCGCAGGTCGCCTACGGGAGTCAAATCAAAAGACCTGCACCTGGTGAGCCGAAGTCCTCGGACATATCCCGGCACTAAAACCCATACGCCATTTCATTTGATTTATTGGATGAGGTAACATTTTATTTTATTAATAAACATTTTATTATTGTAAATATCAGTCTGTGTTGAAGTCTTAATTTACTTCGAAGCATAGTTAGCCCTCATTTGATAATCCCTATATGCACTCAAAGACGACCTTGAACTGATCGCCCCTGAAGAAAGACTCTCAACTAGCGGTAAGTATTTTTTTTTTTTTTTAGCAGCCGAGGCAAGAACCACTACCAGTCACCGCAGCTCTACAGGTAAAGGGTGCAGTATTTTGACGGATGCAATAAAGAGTTAGGCCTATAACTTCAAATATTTTTTGTAATGAATTACTATTTTCACTATTATATTTTGAGGTGGATAGGCTGTGGCTTGTGTCTCCGTGGCTCAGGCGATAGCGCGTCAGCCTCTCAACGCTGCGTTCCGTGGTTCAAATCCCGGTCACTCCAAGTGAGATTTGTGCTGGACAAAGCGGAAGCGGGACAGGTTTTTCTGCGGGTACTCCGGTTTCCCCTGCCATCTTTCATTCCAGAAACACTCTCAGATATCATTTCATTTCATCTGTCAGTCATTAATCATTGCCCCAGGGGAGTGCGACAGGCTTCGGCAGCCGGCACAATTCCTATCCTCTGCGCAAGATGGGGGCTTCATTCATCCCATCCCTGACACTGCCACTGTGGTTTTTTGATTAGGTTTAAATTATCTCATAAACTCACCAACAATTCAATTGTGTTTACCGGAAATAACATCAGTTACGTAATTACTGTATATATATTTCGTAGGTGCATTTAAACTGTCGCATGGTGAAACTCCCTCGTCATTTGTAGGCTAGCTATTACCATCGGACGCCTGATAAGTTTTATATAGTATTTTCAGAAATTCGGTTAACTGGGAAATTCACACAACACTGTGAAAAATTAACCAATAAACTTATAAATAAATAAAAAAACTACCCTGAAGACAAAATCAGGCTTTCGGATTCCAGCGTGCCTGACATTTTGAAGCTCGTGAGTGAATCGGAGCACCACAAGAACATTGCTAAATTCAAGAATAAGAGAAAATACTATTTTGGAACATTCAACATCAACTCCCTTATTCAGGTTGGAAAACTGAAACAGTTAACAGCGGAGCTACATAGACTCGACATCTCGATATTGGCCCTCCAGGAAACGCGGTACATGGATGAAGAACCTTTTGAATCAGATGGGTTCAGAATCTTCAAAGGAAAGGCCGGAAAAAAGATCATGAAAAACGTCCCGCACCAGGGAACAGCCTTTGTAGTAAACAAAACGTTTCTAAACACTATAGTCAACTTCAAGAGTGTAAACTCAAGACTATCACTCATGACGATCAAATCAGCGAATAAGAAATACACGCTGATAAATGCTCATGCACCAATAAATGAGGATAATAAAAAGAACCCCGATATGGTTGAAGAGTTTTGGGACAAACTGGGGGATGAAATACTAAAGATCCCAAAAAATAACATCAAAATTCTCCTGGGGGACTTCAATGCACAAGTGGGGCGGGAAAGGAAGTACATTGAAATAGTTGGACAATATCCGGCACACAACAGGACGAATAAAAACGGAGAAAGACTGATCAATTTATGCAATATGAACAACTTCAAACTCATGTCTACCCATTTCAAAGCACGCCCCAACAAAAAGAAAACATGGGTATCACCAAATCCCTTGTTAGGCGAATTTCAGCTGGACCATGTAGCGATATCCAAGAACAATTACAAGGAAATTCATAACGTCAAAGTTAGAAAAGCAGTTAATGTAACATCAGACCATTATTTATCACAGATAAAGATGAATTTCATACCCGGACGAAAAACACATATCTGTGGCAATAGAGTGCCAAAAATTGACCGTGAATTGCTCATCCAAGAAAAGAGGGAAGAATACAGGAAAAAGCTACAGGTGCCAAAAAATTGGAATGAAGTGACAAAAAAATCTGCAGGAGCCAGCAGTTGAATTAGCGTCTACGAAACGTCGAAGCAAGCATGCATGGTGAAATGCAGAATGTGAAAATGCAATCAAAGAAGGATTTGAGGCATGGAAATCATGGAATGAGAATAAGACTGTGACAAATTTTGAAAAATCACGAGAAATAAGGAAACAAACCCACCAAACACTGAGAAGAGTCAGAAGAGAACACCTTAGGGCAGAAGTCACAGAAATGGATGAAAACTTCAAGAAAAACAATACCAGATTATTCCATAGGGCCTTTAAAAATAGAATCAAAGGCTATATAGCACCGAGCCTGCATTTCAAGAAAACGGACGGAACTCTTGCCCTCAACAATAAAGATAACTGTGAGATCCTTGCAAAATACTTTGAAGACCTCCTTAACTGTGAATCACCACGGGAAAAATTGGAGATTGAGAAGGACACAATCCAGAACCCAGATTATGAACCACCAGACGAGGAAGAAGTAAGGGAAGTAATAAACTCCCTAAAGAACAACAAAGTATCTGGTGAAGATGGAGTAATAGCAGAACTGTGGAAGATAGCCAATGACGCCTTTATCACTGAAGTGACAGAACTTTTCCGGAATATTTGGAGAGATGAGAAAATACCAGAAGACTGGCTAGTGGCATTAATACACCCGCTACATAAAAAGGGACCGAAAACAGACGTCAACAACTACCGAGGAATATCACTTTTATCTGTCACGTATAAGATTTTTTCTAAACTCCTATTGAACAGACTGACACCGCAAATTGACCACAAGTTGGGAGAGTATCAGGGTGGCTTCAGGAGAGGGCGCTCTTGTCAGGACCCTATCTTGAGTCTAAAAATGATAATCAAATATTACAATGCGCGGGCAAAGAACATCTTCATCTATTTCGTTGACTTTCAAAAAGCATACGATTCAATAGATAGAGACACATTGATGGAAATTTTGAGAGAATATGGCATCGATCAAAAAACACTCAACTTACTTAGGTTAACACTAACAAACACCATATCCAAAGTGAAATTTCGAGGAGAGATCAGCAAACCCTTCCAGATAAAAACAGGTCTGAGACAGGGTGACAGCTTATCCCCAACACTCTTCAACGTGGTTCTAGATAAGGTCATGAAAACACTGTGGAAACATAATGACTCAGGTGCTATAATAGGTAGTAAAAATAAACATGTCAAACCCAAGTGTTTGGCCTTTGCTGATGATTTGGCACTCTTCGCTGAGACAGAACAGGAAGCAATAACACAAATAAATGAACTACAGGAGATAGCCGAGAAAACAGGTTTAAAAATCTCCTTCACGAAAACAGAGATGATGAGCACGGACAGGAATTATGTGAAGAGAACAATGAAGACAAAATATGGCGAAGTGAAGGTCAGAAAGCAGTTTAAATACCTGGGAGAAATTATCAGCAGCAACGGGATGGATAAAGAGGCCATGGAAAATAGACTTAAGTTGGAAAGGCTAAACATTGCCACCAAGGCCATTTACAACAGAAAGAATATTTCCATTAATGCGAAACTAAGACATTATGATGCTGTGGTAAAATCAGTGATTCTGTATGGGGTGGAAACAGCAACACTAACGAACCTGGAAAAACTACTAAAGATTGAAAGGAGAATATTGAGGAGGATTTACGGCCCAAGGGTGGTAGAGGAAAACTACAGATTACGCTCAAATAAGGAGATATACAAAAGAACAGAAGACCTGGAAACAACAATAAGGAAAAGACGGCTGCAATTCTATGGACACATGGTCAGAATGGATCCAACAAGGTTAAATAAACAAATTTTTAATAAAATATACTACTTGAAGAGCCAGGGGGGATATGCCAAGCAGATGAAGGAAGAACTCAAGAGGTTAGGAATTGCAGATGAAGAATGTCGTGATAGAGACCAATTCAGGAAAAGACTTTCCAACATAAAAGTTCTGGTTGAAGAAAAGAAAGAGCGCAGAGGGGGAAGATGGACTGAAGAGAGAAGAGCGCAACATTCTGAAAGAATGAAGGCACTGTGGAGAAAGAGGAAGGAAGAAGGGATGATTAGAAGGAAGTGAAGTGGTATTGGCGTGGTCCTAAGTTTGGCCGGTTCGCAAGAAAGAAAAAGAAGAAAACATTTATTGCAGCAAAATAGCCATACATTAGTGAAAGGTATTATAACAATTTAACACTTGCACCATTGGACGCATAGTCTCTGATTGATCTAGTCCTCTTTTTGCAGAATTCTAAGTGATATCGTTCACATAACTGTCCACATAATGTACACTTGCATGAGTTTGACGGTTCGTGGTATGTTGGGTTTTCGCAAATGACATGCCTCGTCTCAAAATTTGCTGCTGTCCATGTACGATCAATCATGGCCCCAGTTCCATAGAATTCTGTGGGTACTTCTTCTCTTTTCCTTATTAGTGTTCTTAGTAGGTTCTCCGATGCCGCTGTGTTAAGTAGGGGGTACATTGTCCTGTGTAAATATATATCTTCATACCAAGAATTTTACTTTTAAAAATGGAAATACTGTCATTCCCATCCAACGAATTGTAAATCGTAGCTCCTACGCTTGAACCCTGTAGCTGTGTAAAATATAACACAAACATTATAAAGTGTCAGTTTTTTTGAATGTATAAATCTGTTAAAATAAAACAGACTGTTTACATCGAGCGTAGAATAAATGAAACCGGAATATCATGAAAAGGGTCGGTTTTCTTGTGATTATACAGTTTTTTAAAATACTGTACCCCAATCAGCATTTCGCTGAGTAGTGTAGGAGAGCTTCGTAATTACAATAAAACGTCACTGTTCTCTTCCCTGTAAAGTGTGTTCTCTCTCTCGCTTCACTGTGACGTATGCTTGCTGCGTAACTTGCCCGCATTTACGTCATGCCAGTCCGGCCGCTGTAGGCTAGCCTCAACGGACGCCCTCCGGAGCACCTCTGTAGTACATCTTCTCCAGCCCATTCAAATTTCTTCTTCACTCCTACTAATTCCAGGTTGATACACATCATTAGGAGCTATCAGTACATCACGAAGAAGGTACAACGATATTAGATTGCATTTCTCGACAGGAAGTCGAGAAACTCGCGAGGTATCGCATTGAACAGTAGAAACGAGTGCATGGATAATTTATGTGAGCAAAGAACACGAACCACCCCAGCGCCTAAATGGCGGCAGTGTGCCCGAACACATCTGAAGGTTTTGGGTATCCCAAGAATGGAAAAGAGCTGGGATTGGGAAGGTAGCGGCCTGGCCTTAATTAACATACAGCCCTAGCACTTGCATGGTGTGAAAATGGGAACCATGGGAAATCATCTTCAGGTCTGCCAACAGTAAGGATTCTAATCCAAGCAAGCGCACAGGTAAGCGTCTGTAACCACACGGCTATCTAGCGCGGTGTTACGGCATTACCTTTGATTAAAGTGACCAGAATCAGAATAATCAATGTACTTTTCTCCAACATTTCATGAGGTCAGTGGCATAATTCTACCGAATACCGAAAAACTAATGAATAATCCGACAATTGGTAAGTTTACAACAAAATAAGCAATATTTTATAAGGAAAGTAAAGAGAGACGTTGTCTTATGAACTTAGTAAAGGGCAGATTGCCGCAAATCTATTTCAGCTCTGTTACACTCATATTATTGTACTTTTTACTGAATGTATGAAGAAAATTTTATTGCTAAAGGAAAACAAAACATAAAATTGTCTGATTGTTTGTCACAGCCTTCTAAATACGGCAGCTCTTCAGTAGATTCTTGCTTCATCAACAAGTGTTTAAACATTTATAGGCTAGAAGGCTAGCGAGTAACAAGTATAGTCTACCCGGAGAAGAGTTCTGCAATGAGATTTGCACAAGCATTAGGGAACCAGCCTATTAGAACTCTCGGGAGTTATGTTTCCCTCGCTACATTACAGACGAGCGCGCTAGACGACACTTCCTAATTAGTTTTCATTCAAACATATTATTGGCCAAATGTGGCTGCTCTACCCATCAATAAAAAATAACCTTAGTTGGGATAAATATGGCCTACAGAGTGCCGGACCATTCCAATTTTGGGTTTTAGAAGTTATTTTTTATCTCCAGTGAAGACAGACGAAAAACGAAACAATTATACATATCTTTAAGCCTTTATGGGTGAAAGAACTGAGCTGTGAACACCGCACCTTGGATGCAAACTACGGCTAACAATACATTAGGTTGAGCTTACTTCTAGCTTAACATTACACGTTATAATAAAGTAAAGTTAAAAAACAGGTAATTACCCAACAACAACAACTATAACAACACGAGTACAACAAGAAATTCCCTGGAAAGAGAATACTACAAGATACATTACTAGTTTAACATTCTAAATCAAGCAGAAAATCATAAAATTAAGTGTCCATCATTTACAACATATACGTTTAACTTTACACTAACACAAATGATCTTACGTCCGGTTCCATGGCTAAATGGTTAGCGTGCTGGTCTTTGGTCATAGGGGTGCCGGGTTCGATTCCCAACATGGTCGGGAATTTTAACCATAATTAGTTAATACCGCTGGCATGGGGGCTGGGTGTATGTGTCGTCTTCATCATCATTTTATCCTCATCATGACGCACACGACGCCGACGGGCGTCAATTCAAAAGACCTGCATCTGGCGAGCCGAACATGTCCTCGGGCACTTCCAGCACTAAATTCCATACGCCACTTCATTTCAATGATCCTAAATGAATTGCTAGCGGAAGGAAATATATCAAAGACTATCAAGAAATAGGCTAAAACTGAAGAAATCAGGGCCTCCTCGACCAAATTTTAGGAAAACAGATGTTTTATAATAACAGTAAAGCATACACTAAGAAGTTCAGTCGGTGACTTGCTATGTGTTCGATCGACAGTAAGCCACGTCTTCAACACCTGTGGCATCAACCACGTTGCGGATCAGAAGAGGAGAATGTATTCAATGTAGCAATTCAGCTAAGGTATCACTAGCACACTTTACAGTTTCTGATATTTTTTTAAATTCATGATATAATCTGAATTTCACTACGTGATGGTTCTATCTCGGAGGTAGATTTCTATTCAGGCAAGCAGTGCTGTGGTGCTGGTGGGGTTGACGATGTCACGCTCAGGCTATTGAAACATTAAATTACAGTGATAAAACAGGCAGGATCACTCATCCGTAGTGGCGATTTTACTACTCATTCAAAACGAGCGATTCCGATGGAATTAAATAACACGGGCTAAATGGTGTATGGTATTGCAGTCGAGCCAACCTCCAAAATAGATATCGAGAATTATCCCTGGCTCTAGCTGAAACGAGAATTGATGGCGGGGTGACGCACAGAGAAGAACAGAATGTACTGAACGCTATTCCAACAGCTTCTGGCTGAGCGAAATTGCTGTGTTGGTTGCTTCCCGGTATGAAAACCCTTTAACTATGCTTTAAAAGCTCTGACTTGTGACAAAAGCGACCGTCGAGTTTTCAAGCATTCAAACTGCCTCTCATTATTACTATAGGCTACGGACCACGCCATTTCAACTCCCAACTTCTTCGGACTTTGACATTTGACCATAACATCTGCATTTGTTCTCTGCGTTGTCTCTCCTTTATTCGCGCCTTTCTTGTTTTTAGTTTCAGCAGGAAAAGCAACACATGGTATGCTTGAAGTTTCATCTTGAGTGAGAACTTCGTTGACCTTAACTTTTTCGAGATCTCTTTCTACGGGGCGAACCACACTCCTTTGATTCCCTTCTCCTAAAGCGTCATGTGTGGATAAATGATGATTCTTCTTTTCCGGATGGTGCATAGTTCGTGGATGTGTCATCTTCTGTATTCCGTTCACACAGCCTCAGATTTTCTTCTACAAATTTTTCCTCAGGGGTCCACTTTATTTTTTAACCTATTCTTCATTGTGAGACATCTGGCGGGTTGACATTGTAGTAGTGCCACAATTTTGCTCTGGTGAGGTGAGTTTTTTTTTGTCGGACACGCTGGATTATATTATCTTCCCAGGTACTGAAATATTTCTTCTAACTTGAGTTTTCCCTGTTCTAACATCGGCTCTCTGGGCGCTGGCTTCATACACGTTATTAGTTCAATTTCGACATGAATATGTCTTATGGCTGCGGGTCATCCAAAAATTTGTATAACGTAACGCGACAAAATGTGTGACGGAAGTGTAACCATAGCAATCGTGCAGGCTGTGATGTAAGGTATTGATGGATGGTCAGACAATGTTACCTAGTAACCGTGCAGGCTGTGATTTAAGGTATTGATGGATGGCCAGACATTGTTACCTAGCAACCGTGCAGACTGTGATGTAAGGTATGGATGGATGGTCAGACAATGTTACCTAGCAGCCCTGCAGGCTGTGATGTAAGGTATTGATGGATGGCCAGACATTGTTACCTAGCAACCGTGCAGGCTGTGATGTAAGGTATGGATGGATGGTCAGACAATGTTACCTAGTAACCGTGCAGGCTGTGATATAAGGTATGGATGGATGGTAAGACAATGTTACCTAGCAGCCCTGCAGGCTGTGATGTAAGGTATGGATGGATGGCCAGACATTGTTACCTAGCAACCCTGCAGGCTGTGATGTAAGGTATGGATGGATGGTCAGACAATGTTACCTAGCAACCGTGCAGGCTGTGATGTAATGTATTGATGGAATGTCGGACAATGTTACCTAGCAACCGTGCAGGCTGTGTCTTATGGCTTATGGTCACCTGAAATTAGAAGCCGTTGATAAATGGCCATGACCGAGAGACATTTTTATGTTCATTTCATTTTCGCAAAGGAAAAAGTTGCTTCTTTTTTATTGCATTCCTTTGAGATTCTCTCTATAAATGTACATTACTCGGGCTTACCAATTTTTCCAGATGTACTCATACTTGCATATTCCTAACAATGTTTAATATTAAACAAGTTGTAGCATTAAAAAGGACAATTTTTTCTACAAGTCATAGTTAAAGGGTGTATATTATATTGTTTAAGTAGCTGCCATATTGGTATATGCTCATATATCATGCTTTTGCTTTTCCTTTAAATATTCACATGACTTTATAAAAAGAATAAAGTGCTTAATACATCTCTAAAAAGAATGAGTTACTTGTAAAGCTTTTAGAGGTCGTGTTTGGGTTAATAGGAATGCATGAGTGTATAATTTTGATGACCTAACGATTATTTTATGTGTTTCATTGTGATATGAATACTGATGCAAAGTAATCCATATGAACTGGTTTCTTTTTGTGTCTCTCTTGAAATTGGTTTAGTATTGAAGCCCCTTTTAACAACGACTGATTCGACTGCAGTTAAATACAAGCATAAACTCTGACTTGAGTATAGAAATGTTGGTGTAGGATACAGCTCATCCCAACAAGAACTAGCATGCAGAGAAAGAAATGTTGACCTTAATAGTTTAATGCGGAAAACATTAATATGACATACTTATAACTAACGATGAAAGGCAGGCTTCTTCTTTAATTGGTGTTGATGTTAAAATAATTGGCAGTTCAAACCGAAGATCAACATCGCCAAGTCAGTCACAGACTGGTGGACAAGGTTACTCGCTTGGAACCAATGCAAACTACCATTTTTTCACATTTCTGCATAATCCAGCCAACATACCGGGTATTCAACACGGACGAGTGGACAACACATCTCAAAACAAACATCTCTATGGTAGAAGAGCTGGAATTGTTATTAATATTGGAGTTAGGAGTTCTATCTTAACCTCGCGATACTATCTCAATTGTGTTAAGGCAGAAGTTCAGAATTATCGTATCATTTACTTTATCACCGTAAAATAGATATACTTTTAATCACTTCTTATAGCTCATAACCTGAAAGACTTTGAGAGACGTCATAACCCCGGAAAATACGTTTAAACTTTTTTAAAGGTCGTGTCTGGGTTAATAGGAATGCGTGTGTTTAATTTTGATTATCTTAAGTGCTTTTTTTTTTTTGTTGATCTGAATACTGATGCAAAGTAACTCACATTTACTGGTTATATTTCAATCTTTGTTTACATTTCAATTAATAATGTGACTAGATGCAATGTTACAGTACGGAATGAAGAAATAAAGCGCATCACATTATCGGTAATAATGCAAGGTTTCGCACGAGAAATAACACATCCTAAAGAGGAAGAATAGTTTTAATGGAATTAAACACTGCAAATAGAGCGAGTTGGCCGTACGGTAATGGGCGGTTACATTAGGGAGATATTGGTTCGGCAGATCTTTAGACGGTTTTCCGTGGTTTCCCATTTTCAAACCAGGAAAAAGTACCTTAATTAAGGCCACGACCGCTTCCTTCCCACTTCTAGCCTTTTCCTATCCCATCGTTGCCATAAGATTCGGCGCGACGTACAGCAAATCATAAAAATTAATAATAATAAACATAATATATAAGTAATAATAACAATGTAACCAACAAAGTACAAAGCACTGTGTACGAAGTTGCAGTAACTGGTTTCAATTTGACAATTTCCTTTCAAGTTTGGGAATTCGAAAACTTCCACGTTTTCCCAATCTCTTTGTGGGGTCTATTCCTCTAATAACATCCTTCCATTCATAGAACAGTTTATCACTTTAATGTGTTTTTCCGACTTCATTTTGAATAGCTTATGGTCACAGGAATGAGCACACAAGAAAAGAGCAACCAAAATGGAGGAAATAAGGTAGGAGGCCCATATTTTGTCTCCTTAGCAGATTGGTTTCTAGAAATTTAGGAATATTATGGACACGACCAGAACGTGGTATATATATTACTGAATATCAGCCGATTCGAGCCCTGCAAGCGAAGCGGACGTGTGTGCGTCAGTGCTAAGTGTTTGTGGCGTAAGCAAAATGGGAATAGGCTTAGAACTCCACGGAGCGGTCATCGGCCGATGGAACAACCGCATAAAGTATCAGGTATGTGGTCTAAAATGTGATATAAAATACTCTGAAATCGTGCTGGCAGCGATAGTGATTGCTGTGCTATTAGTAATTGGAGGAGTGGAAAGCAACCCTGGGCCACTGAATTGTGAGGGTATTGAAAAGGTTAAAGAGGTGATAAAAGAGATCAGCCAAACAGACACAACGAGGTAGCTCATCATGGCGCAGAATAAGAACATTCAGGATATGCAAGGGGTGACATAGCAGGTATAAAAGTCCCTGGATAAATACCAGGAGGAAATGGAAATCGCAAAGGAACATCGATTGGTGTTGGAGCAGCGCACACGGGAGCTGGAGATGCAGGTCCGGAGGTCAATGCTTGCCCAAGGTATCAGATGCCTGTTCATACATGGGATTAAAGAGAATAGAAGCGAGGACAAACTGACATTACTATATTCTGTGTTGGAAGTTCTCACGGTAGGAGTGAAAGTGAATTGCACGGAATCCGATGTGGATGACGTTCAGAGAATAGGAAGGACTCAAGGGAATAGGCCGATTAAAGTACAATTGGTATCCGGGATGAAAGCCTACCAAATCCTTCGGAATGCCAGGAATTTAAAAGGGACGGAAGTTTGGATCCAGAGAGACCTGGGAGTTGAAGAAAGAAAGGAGATAAGAGTTCTTCGATTTCACATGGGGAGAGCATAAGGGGCAAAAGACTATTCATCATAGGCGATGGCTGAAGACAGTTGGAAGCCTTGGCACGAGAAGGAAGTGACAACACGGGAGAAAGAATGATGATGCGCAAGAAACAGGAGAGGAGCACGTGCCGATGAGTTTGTTGACACCTACTGAGAGTGAAGACGTTGCCACCAGTGCCGAAGGGCGACCTGTTAGTAAAAGCTTAACATCTGATGCTGAATCGGGGACTACCACGTGTAGCCGTAAAAAGCAGGAGTAAAATAGAAGATCATAAGAAAGAGAAGCAAGGACAGAACTTGAAAGACATATGGGCTAAGAAGGGGGTTCTCGTAGAGGGAAAAGGTAATAAACGGGGAGGAAATGTGCTAAGGGGAATTAATAGTTCTCCTCATGGAATTCTAGTCCAAATTGATAACACAATACACACACGTAGTAAAACAGGAAGTGTTTCTAAAAACGGAAAAGCGAAATAACTAGTATTGAGAATTGGTCTTGTTAATGTAGAAGGTTTATTAAACAAACTGGGGAATGATGGAGTGTTTGAGCTTGTGGAAAATTTCGAGATATTTGCCTTTTCAGAAACATGGATGCCCGAAGGGAAGAATTTATCGTGGAAGGGGTATGTTACGAGACGTGTAGTGAAAAGAAAGCGAAGGGCACGAGGGAGAACTCCTGGAGGAATATCACTTTTGATAAAGCAGGAGTTTATTTATCATATAGAAGAATTACCTAATGATATGGAAGATGTAGTTTGGATCAAGCTCAAATTGGAAGGGAGTAAACAGAGAGATATGTGCATAGGCTTTATATAGTCTATAACCATCCTATAATAAATAATAAAATTAATAATAATAATGCTATTTGCTTTACGTCCCACTAACTACTCTTTTACGGTTTTCGGAGACGCCGAGGTGCCGGAATTTAGTCCCCTTACTGGGAGTGAAGAGTTTCCTTTGCTTTTCATGCATGCATGAATACCATTCATCCACTTTGAAGGGAATAATCTCTCCGTAGCTGCCGGCGGTCTGTAGCTACAGGTTGAGCGCATTTAATGTTTAATGTTTTCCGCCCGTGTAAGGAGTCACAAATTAAGGTAGATTATAGAGTTATTCATGTATTCATTCATAAATCCACCCATGCATTTATCCATCGACTCATGGAATGCTCTCTCCTCAGTTGGTGGTTATCCGTGACTGCGAGAGAAGTGTTTGTTCTTTCATGCATGCATGACAATTCAATCATGAAATCATTCATTAACTCATTCATGCATTCATGTAGCCATATGCATAGTGTCTGTTGAATATGGAGGAGAACTCTATAAAGACTTATGACAAATAAAAAAAATATTACCGAATATATTCTCCACTTACTGACAAGTTACAATAAAACTGTTATAACGTAAGGTAATCAATATTTGAAATAAACAAAAACACTGAAAAAACTTAACTACCAAAAATGTGTTCGTAATTTCGGTCCCACACCAAATTTATGAAAAGTATAATTAATTTTAATATATTTTTGCTTTCTAAACTTACCAAAAACATTCCCTATAATGCATTATTTGAAGGCCATTTATGAACAATATTTTCTCGTTATTCTTTTTAACATATTATTTCAGCGTTGCTAGTAGGATGTTAAACGCTTCCTCACTGACTTATTGGCCTTTTGTATAGCCTCTTAAGCCCACGGCTTGCATTTTACCATCTAAAAAGTATTAAAATAAATAACCGATAAAATGAAGGGGGAGGAATTACGAACATTCCCTGATTTAATATAATGGCCGCAACGGTAGCTCACGCCAGCCACCTCACTGTAGCAATTACACGCCAGAAACTACACCACACGACTGAAATGCAGTTCATACACATTTCAGTGCTCACTCTAGGAATAGCAGGGCCTTAATCTGTATGCTGCACCAACTCAGCTCAGCATGAAAAATCAATCCTTCTTGCACACAGAAAATAAACGTGGTGCACTCAGCCAACACTCAGAACACACCGGGATGAGGCTACGCGAGTGGGTATGGCTAAACATTAGGTACCAACCGTGTAAAATGGAAATCCCTAGGGGGACGAAATTACGTGTGGGGACGGAATTTGTCCCCCTTACCTTATCTCCGAAAGTTGTTCAAGGCATTCCATCTACTACACTATACCAAAATTACTTAACTTCAGTTAGCTTTCTGTCCAGCAGATGGGAGTAAACCTCTTTTCACTCTTGATGCAATGTATACCCTTCTTTTTTGGAATCTAATCATTACGAGTTAGATGCCCTCGATGGGTGCAAAGGAACGTGAGATTCTCTCGTTGATAACGACGTGCATGACCCCCAAGAAGTTCCGAAAACAAGCTCTGCAGTAGCAGAAACTTGTGGCACATCCCGGTACATAAACATGGCTACCATGGGACGCACGTTGTACCTACACATTTTTAAGAACACTCTGTATACAGAACTTCGGAGAGCAAATCTGTTTTCTCTGATTGCAACCGGAACCGTGGTCACTCTATAAATAGGCAATTTACTGTTTATTCAAGAAAACAAACAAATCCGTCAGCTTCGTCATTAAATGGTCAGAAGTACAGTAAGTCAACCTGCAGCTTTGAAGACGCGCGTCATTCCTGCATTTAGAAATAGCGAGCCAGCCAGAGAGGCCTGAGAGAAGCCCGCAGGGGGCGTTGGTCCAGTGATACGTTAAGAACGGGAACACAGCATTTACATACAGCATATAGAGAGCATCTCCCGCCTGCATCGCTCTCCTCGAAGATTAAATATTCCAGGTATTTTCCATGGCATAGACGACATGTTGAGTTTCATGCGATACGATATCCTCTTTGCACTGTAGTAGCGCCTAATTGCTAATTACTCGTAAACAATAAATTATTGAATTTTGAGGGTAATCACATAATACTACCGTATTTTATTTCGCGGATAAATATAAGATAGGAAATAATAATAATAATAATAATAATAATAATAATAATAATAATAATAATAATAATAATAATAATAATAATAATAATAATAATAATAATAATAAAAAGTGGCGGAGAAACTGATCTTCAAAATGGAGTGAAAGTGGAATGCAAAAACACAGGCATCACGTTTGACTTTCGCTGGTGATATTATGCTCCTAGCAGACAATCTTCAAACAGCAGTGAAACAGGTAAAAATGAAATGGCGTATGGCTTTTAATGACGGAAATGTCCGAAGACATGTTCGGTTCGCCAGATGCAGGTCTTTTGATTTGACTCCCGTAGGCGACCTGCTCGTCGTGATGAGGATGAAATGATGATGAAGACGACACATACACCCAGCCCTCGTGCCAGTGAAATGAACCAATGATGGTTAAAATTCCCGACCCTGCCGGGAATCGGACCCGGAACCCCTGTGACCAAAGGGCAGCATGTTAACCATTTAGCCATGGAGCCGGACAGTGAAACAGGTGGAAATTCTTCAAGAAATACCTTCTAAACCAGGCTTACGGATCTTCATTGAAAAGATAGAGTATATGGATTCGGACAAGACACTCCACTCACAGCATTGGGATTGTCCGGAGGAACATAATATTGAAATATCTTGGCGAGATCATTACCCGGAATTACAATGAAAAGGAAACACTGCGGGAGAGAGAAGGGAAGATGCAATTTACATTTAAAAAGAGTCATGATACTTACAGGTCCAAACTCATCTCATACCAGGCTAAACTGAGACACTACTGCGTAATAGTCAGACCGGCATGCTCTCCCGCTGCAGAAACACTTCCAAAAAAGGAAAGGAAGTTCCTCAGAAAGAATTTTGGTCCAAAGAAAGTGTGCGATGGTTTTGTCTTCCACTTGAGGTCAAACAAAGAACTGCCTGCGAGACTCGAAAAGATCACCACCGTGATGAAGAAATGAAAGTCGCCCGAAGAGAATGAATCTGGAGAGATTGGCACACAAAATGCTCACTTTCCAAGATAAATAATAATCTCAGGCTTGCTGGCTGAAGGAGAAGTACAAGGGCATGCAGGTAAATGATATAAGACCAGAGAACATAATGGAGAGGACCATTCTTAGGATGAAAGTTGCAGGGTTGAGGAATGATCGAGAGCTAAACCGCGAAACATATCGGCGGAAGAACTGAGCGCGAGGTTGAAAAACCTTCGGTTATTATGTAAACAAGCCTAAGAAATAGAGGCAGGTAGTTTGTGTAACCGTAGTCCATAGCTCGTTGTATCGATATAAATAATAAGATCTTAAAGGAATTTGGCTTGGACGGTAAAACAAGAGCGATCATCCAATAGACTCTTACCAACACCATCTCAAAAGTGAAGTTCAGAGGAGAGGCTTCAGAAGTCTTGACATACGGACAGGAGTTAGGCAAGGAGATGGTCTCTCGCTTCTGTTGTTCAACTGAGTTATTGAGAAAGTGATCCGTGAATGGCGCATAGAAATGAGTTATGAAGAAGTCGAAAGCGGAGTCAGACGAGGCCATAAGAACAAAAACATTTCAATTGACTGTCTAGCATTTGAAGACGATCTTACAGTTTTCGCTGATTCCTTGGATGTGGCCACGAAGCTTATCAACCGGCTTCAAACACAAGCTGCAAAGGAGGGCCTCCAGATCTCCTTTGAGGAAACGAAATTCATTACATACATCAAACTGGCGCCAGGTGAGCGTAAAGGGACTCACGGAAAGTCAAGCGGGTTAAAATAATGTAAGTATCTTGGTAAATGAACATAACCTAACATGTCCGAAAAAGAACCCTTTGCATCATGCATGAACAAAATTGAAATGGCTTACCATCTGACTATAAATGTCTATAACAAAAGATCTGTATCTCTGAATGCAAATATCAAACACTATTGCACTGTCATCCGGTCAGAGGCTCTATATACAGCGGAATGTTTCGCTATGAACAAAAAAGGCATGATGGAGAAATTAGAGGCTAAGGAAAGGAAGATTTTGAGGAAAATCTTAGATCCAGTCAAAGACAATGGCGAGTTTAAGAGACCGCACAATCAGAAATGTACTCGTATGTGGATGAAGTAACCGACGTGATGCAGACACATGACCCGAACGAAGTCAGCACGGTTAACCAATCGCATTTCCACTTCCCTCCAAGAGGAAAAGGCAGAGCTGGCTGGCATGGTTCAGTGAGAGGCAGAAAAATCTGTAGGAGATTGAGAACTCATTTGAAGATATCCAGGAGGGTGACGCACTTAAGAAAAAACTCCAAGAACATCAGAGTTTCTGACCATAGCCGAAGATGAAAACTGGAAAGCCATGGAAGAAAGAGCGAAAGGAGCAACACCGTATATGAATGAAGGAATACTGGACCAACATTAAAGCTCAAGGGAAACAGTTGAAATGTCGTGGTCCTTAGTTGGCCGAAACGAAATAATAATAATAATAATAATAATAATAATAATAATAATAATAATAATAATAATAATAATAATAATAATAATAATAATAATAATCATAATTGCACGCTGCGTAAACGCAGTGCTCACTTCTATGGTCACCTGCGGTGGATTAACGTCTCTCATTGGACAAAACGCATTTTTAACCTCTTTGACTCAAAACTAATAAGAATAATTCCCTGGTACTTTAACATCAAGAAAGATCTCGAATATAAGGTCTACGACAAAAAGACGCCCGCACATGAGACCTTTTCAGAGCAAGCATAGTGACTTTTGACACATTCAGAGATGTGAAATTTGTGCAAAGTGGTCGAATGAACGCCGAGCTAATGAAAACCACTTGCATCAAACGAAAATTAAATAAACGCGAGAATGTTTCATGGAACTTGTCGTGTTCCATGGTTGGCGGATTAGTAAATAAATAAATAAATAAATAAATAAATAAATAAATAAATAAATAAATAAATAAATAAATAAATAAATAAATAAATAAATAAATAAATAAACAATGGCTTGGTGCAGTCTTTCGTGTTGACGGCTAGAGGCAACCTACGGGTGTGGGAGCATGAAGCCCTAGGTGCAATGAATTCTAATGCTGAAAACAACACACATAACCCAGCTTCCACGCCATTGGAGTTAACCATTTAAGGTTAAAATACCTGACCCGGCCGGGAATCGAAGCCGAGACCTCTTGGACGACAAGCCAGCATGCTCTAACCATTTAACCACCGATCCAGACAATAATAATATTGCTCTGCATCTGAAAATTGTACCGATGCTTTTATTTTAAATATTGTTTCGTAATAATTTTGGGTCGCGGAAGGGGAACATGTATTAAGTTTTTCTCCTTACATTTTCCTGGCAATATGGGCATCAGCTTTTGGACTTATTCTTATTGTGCATCTTCATTACAAATTGTCAGTGATTTAAATGATAAGAGTCACATCCGTGTACAGAAACAAAACTCCGTCCCACTACGAGTTCCGGAAATAAAATAAAATATTTATTATTACTAGAAAACGTGCGTGATAGAAAGAAACATTGTGAATTTTCGAGCTGTATGGAAAAATCCGTAGGAACCGTTATTCATTCTCAGACATAGCAGTGTGTCGAAAGTTCTCAGCTATCGAGCTGCAGACCTTCTCGACATTCCGACTGTGCTGCCATCTAGGAATGAAAGTGGAATTTTATCGAACTAACTGAGTTAATTCAATCTTGTCAAGCGACATGGTGTGACAGCAAATAACAAAGAAAAGAATTGTCAATAATGATCTACTTCACCTGGTTTCGAACCCCGGAAGTTGGGATCGTGAGCACTGCGACGTAGAAAATATACCCTGTGGTGGACGCAGTGAAATACATCCATAGTATCTCCTCCACGGGGTTCCTTGCTGAGTTTGCCATTGTTTCCACTTATCTATGCTACCTTGCTCAAATCTTGTTCTCTGACTGTCAACACTTATAGTTTCAATACATCAAACTTTTAACTGCACCGTTAAGATAAGAAACATCTGCCCATTTAACGAAGTTAAATCTTCCAACTTCCAACACTATTTGAGTTTTTAGGGATAGTTCTTTACATTTTGGCCATAATAATAACACTTATCTTTTAGATACTTGATAGTAGAGCTAAGGTTTCTGATAAGCGGTTCCACGAGGTGAGGAAGGACTTCAACAAGGCTGGACTAAGGTGAGAGCACATCTCAAGCCCAGCCCACTACCGATTACAAATCAACAACTCCAAGGGCTTGCATCAAGAACAAAGCAGTACATTGGTTGGACGACGGAAAGAGGGCAGGCTGACAAGCAAAGAGTGCAACGATTATGGGCTGCAAGAAAGACTTAAAAATAATTAATAGTTACTTAACTTGGTCTTTATTAGTCTTAAACGGAAAATAATAATAATTACAAGGATTATTTCCAGGAACCGAATACTTTTCCATGTACGAATAATTTAGAAGGTATTATTTTCTGAAGCCAAACAATGAAATTTAAAATAATTGTATATCCTTTACGGGAATATCCCTTCTTCTTCTCCTTGTTATTATTATTATTATTATTATTATTATTATTATTATTATTATTATTATTATTATTATTATTATTATTATTATTATTATTCACCATGATAACTTTAAAGCACAGATCAAGTTTCAGTGGATTAGTGTAAGAAGCTTCACTAAAATAAGAAAATGCTACACGTTCTAGGGTTTGAACTTATACTGGCAACTATTTAATTACAACTGAAACAAAACTGGTTTCCTTTTAAAAGTGTTTGTGTCGTCGTCATAAGACCTATCTGTGTCGGTGCGACGTAAAGCCCCTAGCAAAAAAAAAAAAAGTGTTTGTGACTCTGCGATACGTTATCTGTGACACAAAATTAAGGATATATTGCAGCAAGAATACAAAGCAGTTATCTACTATTTCAAAGCGTGCATGTGGAATGTTGAAAGTGTAGTGTCGAGGCATGACATTCAAACGACTACAGCGGGAGATGGCTGACAATCTTACAGGCCAGGACTCCAATGAAAATGAAGTAATTAAACATGTTCATAAAACATCATACGTAGGATACGATTTTAATACATTTGTAATATTTTACTATCCGACTTTCTTTACCCCTTGCAAGATAAGTTCAGCTACTAACGCATTCAATTCAGACGTGATTGGTTTTTGATAATAGATTGCCACATGATACTATTACTACACTTCCGAAAAATGAAATCCCAACACCAAGAAGACATTAGTTTATAGGAATGCAAGTTAGGCTGAGCAATTGTCTAGGTAAGATATTTACCTAATTAAAGTTTTCAGGGCACATGTTCAAGGTATGCGTAAAAATACATGTCACACGGTGTTACATTAATAACCGTTGTAGTCACCACGATTCTGAATGCAAGCGTGCACTGTGTCATACAGGTGCCGTATTTTATTTTGTGGGATGGAGTTTCACTCCTGTTGCACTTCGTCAGTCAAATCAGCAACGGTTAATGTTGGTATTGGATGACGCTAAAAAAATGTTCTTCCTATAATGTCACATACGTGCTCGATAGGCAAAATGTCTGGTGATCTCGCAAGCCAAGACACTTTTTAGACCACGCTAGGTGACAGCCGTGGTGCGAGGACGAGCGGTATCCCGTTGGAAAAGACAACCTGAGGATGAATGGCAGCACTGCCGGTTCCGTCACCAGTCTGACGTACATGTCCGCTGTGAAGGTTCTTTTGATAACGACGAGAGCGCTCCTGCTGTCAAACCAAACCCCTCCTGGTGTAGGTTCATGTATCGACGCCACAGATAGCTTGGTGCCAAGCGTTCACCTGGCCTCCTTCTTACCAACCTACAGCCTTCACTGGCACCAAGATAGAAACGGGTCTCATCTGAGAACACAACAGATCTCGACCCCGCCTTCCAATAAGCTCTACATTGACGAAACGGAAGCTGCAGATGGCAGTGATTCGGAGTTAGTGGCATGTATGTTACAAGAGTCTGTCCCACAATAAATCGATTTGTTACAGCTCGCTGTGCCACTCTGGTGCCAACTGAAGCTCTAATGGTTGCTACAGTTGCAATGCAATTCATCACATCCATGTGGCGAGTACGGCGGCCTTCCCTCTCCACAGTGGTCACACCCTGGCCTTCCTGAGACAGTATCTTCACGTGACCATTTTTGCCAACACCGAAGGACTGTAAATACATCCATGCCAGCACTTTCTGTAATATCGTGGATCTCGTAGCGCTAGTACACGGCCTTCAAGCTGCTGACACTGCCTCTTTCGTCTTCTTCAAGGCATGTTTGACTCACATCTATGTCACAAAGTCAACACCGGGCGATGAGTAACGTTCACAACGCGTTCGTTGCAAGGTCATAGTGCGCTACTAGCAGAACTCTTGGTCGAGTAGCGCACGTCATGTTTTAGATGTGCCTTCTTGGTGTTGGGTTGGGATTTGACTTTCCGCTCGTGTATTTTATTTCAAAAGATGACCTATCACAAGTAGGTAAACGACTCGTGTGATGTAGACTCAAGTTCTATTTAACAATGGTAACCATGATGACGGCACAGCTGTCAATGTGTTGTCCGGCCTATACGATACTTGTTCCTATGGTGTGTGCACATCCTGTAGAAAAGTACGTTTTTCTCATATCTGTGCTCATTTTACGGGTTTATTCGAGGTTTCCACAATGAATTAATACTGGCGCTCACGATTCCTATGGTCTTCTAGACTGTAACCGTTCATATTAACCCGGATTAGGGAGAGGAACTGACATTTTTCAGAGATATTGTAAACGCGGAGGATTGCCTTAAACTAGATCGCAAGGGGGCGGTATAAAACACGCAACCATCTGCCTGGAGTCACACGAATATCAGTCTGAAGAGGTGACCGAGGGAAGGAAAATAAGGCACGATCACATTCTGGAACTCGAGACCATTAACATGATAGGTCTTCCGATCGGAGCAGAAGGAACGATTCCGCACTTCGTCATCCATTTTTAAAAGCGATTAGGGCTGAAGAGAGACTTAAATCACACATTGTTCTGTCAACAATGATTGGTTCATGGAGCATATTCAACAAACATGCGTTTGACCCACAGAAATCTTTCTATTTATCTTAAATCTTCAGTATTATATAAACATTTTGGACTCTCTAATCTACAGGCAGGCTGTTTTACTCGGGACGGAGCACCAATGCCACCTATCGGAGATTAGTGGCAGCAGAAGAGAGAAACCACATCATAACAATGGTCAATGTAATATTATTGTTGAACAGTTTTATGATCTTTCAATATTGTACGCCTTCACATTTGGGTTTCCTTCCGACTCTGGGTTATTAGGTCCCTCCTTCTTTCGTGACTCCCTCTTGTCTTATTCTTCACGCGATCGTTCTTTAACGGTTTTTCTCATTTTTTATAATCAACCTCACAACTTTCCTTGTCGATATGGACCATCGCCAGTTAACATGATTGAACAATATTTGCATGTTAGCGAAGTTCTGCGTTGATATGGACTAATCAGCAAAAGTCTAAATTCTGTTATCATAGTCGGCACGGTAAAACTGTATAAGACAAACGGTCGGAAATTGTATTCTCTATAACTTTAGTTACGGTATTTAGCACTTAAATTTTGGGTGCCTTCCCTTAAACTGCCATTTCATGCAGCGTGAATAAAAGTATCTATAGCCTGGAATGTAGTGCCTTATATCCGGACTTTATATACTCATTTTCATTAAATTCGTGCACATTTTCTCGCGACTCAGCGCTGATACGGTCTTAGCAACAAAAACAGAAATTCATGAATATCTCTGTTATCATAGCCGGTACGGTAAAAATGTATGTCATAAATGATCGGAAATTTAATTCTATATAACTGTAGTTATGTAGTATTAATCGATAGGACGATTAATAACATATATTTCTCAGAAATGAATTTTAGGCCTTCACCTAAACTACCATTTCACTCAGCGTGAACAAAATGACTTATAGCCTAGACTGTAGCGGCTCATTGCCTGACTTTACATACCGATTTTCATTAAATTCTCTTCAACCATTTTCTCGTGATGCGCGTACAGACAGACAGACAGACAGACAGACAGACAGACAGACAGACAGACAGACATTGCGGAAAACTGAAAAGTGCATTTCCTTCTTAGTATGGACATGACCGACAATAAAAATTGCATTATTTTTAAATTCTGAGCAATGTACAGACAAAACCCTTATTTTCTGCTTATAGATTGCCAAATATGTGTATTCATTTTTGCTGTACTGTGCACTTTCTGTAAGCAAGAAGAAGTATTAATAATTAAAACGATAATTAGGAGGGGACTAGGAAATAGCACTACGATCATTGCGAGGCTATGAGTCATTTTAAAATCACTTAAGGGAACACTGGTGCAAGTGTGGAAATACAGACGCACGGAGCGCCATGGATGACGTAGTGCAGTGGTCCGGAACTTGACGTGAGCGTTCTTGGAGAGGAGGGCGAGCCAGTGTTGCTGTGTACGAGATGAAAAGTACAAGTGACGACTGCACTCCGACCGGCCAACCGAGCAGAGGACCGGTGGCCATGGCTCTACGTCTTTGTATTGGGGACACGGAGAAGGGCTGGACCCCACCGTCGGCTGTCCTGAGAATTGTTTTCCGTGGTTTTCTATTCTCCTGCACTAAGGCGAAAGCCGGGACAGTTCCTCGTATACATCATGGCGGCAAGCCCTCTCACCTCCACGCCGCAAATCTCCTGGCCTGAGAGACGGCGTCACCGCCTAAGAGGTCCAGCTCCCCCTTGAGGAGAGGAATGCAAGCAATTTAGTACCAGCAGTAGTAGTTAGCCGGCCGGTTAGTGTGCCTGCCTCTTACCAGGCCGCCACGGGTTCGATTTCCGGCCAGGTGAAGGATTTTACCTGGATCTGGGGGCTGGTTCGAGGTCCACTCAGCCTACGTCATTACAATTGAGGAGCTATCTGACGGTGAGATGGCAGACCCAGTCTAGAGAGCCAAGAGTAATAGCCGCGAGAATCCGTCGTGCTTACTGTAGGCCTTTGATTAGAGAGGCGGTCGCTTAGTGGGCCATGCTCAGTCTTACGAAAATTATACTTTTATAAAGTAAGGTATCACGGTGTGTATACGTTTCTCGCAAGAACGTTTAAGCATAAATATGCCTTATGACTGCTGGTCATCTGAAAATTTGCGTTATGGAATTTGGTGTGACGACAATGTTACCTAGCAACCGTCCAGGCTGTGATGTAATGTATGAATGGATGGCCAGACAATGTTACCTAGGAACCGTCCAGGCTGTGATGTAATGTATGAATGGATGGCCAGACAATGTTACCTAGCAACCGTCCATGCTGTGATGTAAGGTATGAATGGATGGCCAGACAATGTTACCTAGCAACCGTCCAGGCTGTGATGTAATGTATGAATGGATGGCCAGACAATGTTACCTAGCAACCGTCCAGGCTGTGATGTAATGTATGAATGGATGGCCAGACAATGTTACCTAGCAACCGTCCAGGCTGTGATGTAAGGTATGGATGGATGGCCAGACAATGTTACCTAGCAACCGTCCAGGCTGTGATGTAATGTATGAATGGATGGCCAGACAATGTTACCTAGCAACCGTCCAGGCTGTGATGTAATGTATGAATGGATTGCCAGACCATGTTACCTAGCCAGCGTCTTATGCCTTATGGCTGGTATCAATTGAAATTAGCGCTGTTGAAGGATGGCCATGACCGGGAGATAGATTTATGATCAAGCGATTTTCGCAAATGGAGAAATGTTTTTTTCTTTCGAAGTGTCGGACCCTTTCAAGATTTCCCTCTGATTAGTGTTAATAGAGGATGGTTGCTCAATTGTACTTCCTCTTAAACAGTAATCACCACCACCACTACCACCACCAGATATGTAGAAAGGAAAATATTAGAGCAGGATAGAGTGGCGTGGAAGGATGCATCAAATCGGACTGATGACCTAAACAACGACAGTGTTCTGGTTGGATTATCTTCATTACGGCTATACACAAGAAATTAGCTCTTTTGCTATTTGAATTTCATGTCAAACAGATTGAACAAGAAAAGTAAACATGGCTGATAATGGCGAAGTTTTGCCCCTTATAACAACATTCTTTTCGTTTGTTTTTGATATCTAAACCATCACCACTCATCAAAGAAAGTCCTAGTGTTAAACGAACTGTGTGTCTGATGTGGCTGCCCTTGACAGGAGACACCTTTCTCTCTGTCAAGTGAGAACCTGTGCATGAACAAAGGTCGAGTTGATACAAAACTTGTGTCAGTTGTTGAGATATCATTCCGGGTTTCACTTTTGCTCAAAACAGACCTTAACCGCATGGATTCTGTGTACCTCAGACTGTCCTCAGAATCTTTTTCTGAAGCAGGGATAACATACGAGCAGTTGGTGCTTGCGAACACAATGTCGAGATAAAGACCACACTGTGAGCATGCCAAGGCAGTTTTGCTATTCTAGGTACTTCATGTCCACACAAATAATCATGATACTTTACGGCTTATTAGTACATAAGCACATTGATTTCCGATAAATGTGCTACGCTTTCAATACAATAATATATAGAACGTTCAGGCGTTTACACTCAAAATTTCTTTCACTTCAGTAGGCCAAATAATGGAGCAAACTTATTTTCGCGAAACTCTTCTTTCTTACAATATTTTGCAGGTAAAAGTTACAAGCATTTTAGTGCGTCTTGACATGCAAGTCGACTCTGGAAATACTTGCTTGGTGGGGTTAGACTGCGCGGTCAGGCAGAGCAGCGAACATGGTTAGCGGTAAGCGTATGACATATGTACAATCTGTCACGGATAGGATTGGCAAAATTCTCAGAAGGCCATGATATAGTCACAGCCAATTCCTTCCGGTCTGTTAACTTTTTTTGAACTTGTCGCACCGACACAGATATGTCTTATGGCGACGATGAGGTAGGAAAGGCTTAGGAGGGGGAAGGAAGCAGCCATGGCCTTAATTAAGGTACAACCCCAGCATTTGGCAGGTGTGAAAATGGGAAACCACGGAAACCCATCTTCAGGGCTGCCAGTAGTGGGGTTCGAACGCACTACCTCACGAATGTAAGCTCACAGTCCGGCCAATTCACCAGTTTTTAAATATTTTAACTGCACAGGAATATATGTACGATCCCTTGCTCCTGTAGATTCGTTTATGTGAGCCAAGCATGAAGGAAGGTAGCAGCGAGGGTTAGAGAACATGGCAGGCACTTACGTCTTTGCCAGCCAGAGAAGTCTGCCGTGCTAGAACATGCCATACATAATGACCATCAAATAATTTTTCATGTAACTTCTGTCATTCATAAAGAGAATTATTTTATACATAGAATCATTCGTGAGGCGATAGAAATGACTAAACACCCAATCATTTTAAGAAAGGTGACGGCTATATAGTGAGTAGACAACGGCTACCCTCCATAGTTAAAAAGTAAGCAGAAATTATTTTTACCTGGGAGTTTATTTTATGGTATACACTACTTGATGCAATTTCATATGCAAGTGTACAAATGTATCAATTGAAAATTAATCTGCAAGTATATCTTACGTCTGTTTGAAGCGCTTCTCCCTCTGAAACGGCAGAGAATTGTATTTCCATTTGAATTCAAGGCCAAACTAATACAGACACTGGTCTTCCCTATTCTTGAATGTTGTGACGTTCTTTTAGTTGACGTGACAAGCGAAGAAACACTGAAACTTCAACGAGCACTGAATTCCAGCCTGAGATTTATTTACAGTATCGGGTACGATGTTCATATCACCCCACACTATCAGGCTCTCCCATGGCTGACAAACATCGACAACTACACATTTTAATGATGGTGTTTAGAGTGTTAGCTGAAAATAAGCCACTGTCTATTTCTTCTAAATTCACCTTTTTATCATCATTTCGCAACATAAACACACGTCCGAGATCCTCACTTACTATTGCAGTGCACCGCACAAAAAAAAAAAAATATATTTGTGGTGACCGGCGCCAGATTATGGAATTCCCTACCAACTCAGGTGAGAGAAACTAGCTCTTTGTCAAGATTTAAGGTTGCCTGCCGAGACTAACTGGTGAGGACAACTGGCTCAATGGTTGAAGTATGAATGTGTGCGTGCCTAAGAATTAGTCAGTTTTAAGAGTTTTTAATATTAATTAGTTTTATTAATAATTTAGTTAGCAATGTATTTAAATTCATTTTTAATTCCATTAATTTGTGGAGTTTTAACTATTTTAAGTATCTTAGCATTTCATTTAAGTTTTTAATTAGTATGTGGTTAAGTGTGAGAGAGAGAGCCGCAA
The DNA here is from genome assembly GCF_040414725.1 of Anabrus simplex. NCBI lineage: Eukaryota > Metazoa > Arthropoda > Insecta > Orthoptera > Tettigoniidae > Anabrus > Anabrus simplex. The sequence goes on from NC_090265.1 coordinate 734,019,558, forward strand.
GCTCTAACTTTGCCGCTGAAAAGGCACTAATATAATAAATAAATAAATAAATAAATAAATAAATAAATAAATAAATAAATAAATAAATAAATAAATAGCAGAAGAGAAATTCTGTACATGCACTTGGAACACAAATGATAGCGAATAATATTAATGTAATAATAAAAATAACAACGATAACAACATAACTGTCAAGGAAATATTTCAACATATGGATGTGATTTCATCTATCGCCTTTATTTAAATGATCTATTACGCCACGTTATGAACCAATACAAGCACTGTCCATCATCATGTCTGACGCTCCATCCTTGCATCACGGAGGACAAAGTTCTTCTGGCTGTAAACCAGCTTGAAGTTCAAATGTAAGACATTAGATGACACCACAGCATAGAGGAGTGATGATACACCCTATTTCCACGAAATCTTATTTCTTTTTAAATTTCGTGGTTCCATCCTTATTAATGGGAGGTCTTCAATTGCCTCTAACGTCTTTGTCCTTGCTTTGAAGACGACCTTGATTGTAGGTTTGAAACGTTTCGCCCCCTAACATCCCCAAAATTATCTAATTATGAATGTTGAGTGGAGTTCTTCCTGAGCGTAACTTCACTTGATGTTGAATGTGGTACAGTCAGAACAAGGCCTATTTCTATCAGAAAGATTTCATCAAAGCACGCATTAGAAGAAGTGTTCCATGAGTGATTAGTTAGTCGTGAACATAGCTCGCCTCTTTTCTCCGATTTAATTGTATGTGATTGTTGGGAATTTTAAATCAGCAACAAACCACGTGCTCTTGAAGTCCTAGAAATGAAATCAGACGACTGATGCGTGAAATTATTTTAGAGGCGGGGATACGACGAATGTCTGTCGTGCATCATGAATAACAGACATCATTTTTAACAGCTGCTATGATGAAAGGTAAAATGTATATTAGCTTTCAACTTCATTCATTATCAACTCCTAAGTAATAGACTTAGCGAGCATATTTGAATGCAATAAAAGGTTTCCTCTACCCAGCATGTAAGTTTAGTAGGAAAAGTTGCATAAATATTAGGAGTTTTAAAGGGATGGCCCCTAATGTTTATGCAACTCTGTAAGCAGGAGCGTTGTGTAGCCTTGAAGAAGCTTTCTACTCCTTACAAATCCGCTCCCTGCGTGAACGCTCGCCCACCGGACAGTCTAGTGCTCTGTTCCCTGGACGTCCTCTGCGTAATGCGCTGATGTGGTGGAAATTTGCAGCGAACAACTAGCATTACTTCCGATCAGGTGTTCAGTTTGCTGATGGTCAATATTAGGAGTGTCGAGTAACGAAAAAACAAAACCCCATTACATTTCTGAGTGTGTTTTTACTACTCGTTGTTTTGGCGACAGTGGGATAGGACGGGCTCGGTGTGGGAAGTTGTGAAAATGGGAAACGATGGAAAAATCATCTATAGGGCTGTCAACACTGGCCTACCACCTCCCAAGTGCAAGAAGGACTGTATCCCGCAACAGTGAGACTTAATCACGTGGTGTAGCAGTAGTATGACTGCCTCTTAACTGGAAGCTCAGGGTTCGACTTGGTGGTCAGTAATTCTGGACTGAGAACTGGAAATGGGGTCTCTCAAACTCATGAGGGCAAGTAATGAGTTATCTGATAGGTCACTAATACAGACAATGTGACTAAGAATGTTGTCAATCTAACAACGATACACTCCAACACAGGGTGTACCAAATATTCTGGGGACGAAACGATATAAACATTGTTTGGAAATCAAAAGCTCGAGTATATTTTGGGTTCGTTGATAACTGGTTATCATTTAAAAAAATAACTTTTTCCTTTGCGAAAATCAAATGATCATAAATATGTCTCTCGGTCACGACCATCCATCAACGGCTAATAATTTCAGATGACAACCAGCCATAAGACACAGTCTGCACGGTTGCTAGGTAATTGCCTGTCCATCCATCAATTCCTTATATCACAACCCGCACTGTTGCTGGTAACATTGTCTGACCATCCATCCATACCATACATCACAACCTGCACGGTTGCTAGAAAACAATGTCTGACCATCCAACCATACCTTACATCACAGCCAGCACGGTTGCAAGGTAACATTGTCTGGCCATTGATCGATTCCTTACATCACAGCCTGCACGGTTGCTAGGTAACATTGTCTGACCATCCATCCATACCTTACATCACAGCCTGCACGGTTGCTAGGTAACATTGTCTGACCATCCATCCATACCTTACATCACAGCCTGCACGGTTGCTAGGTAACATTGTCTGACCATCCATCCATACCTTACATCACAGCCTGCACGGTTGCTAGGTAACATTGTCTGACCATCCATACCTTACATCACAGCCTGTACGGTTGTCTGTACCAATTACCTTCCATTCTTCCAATCGCCTACATGACACTTCGTTTTATTATCAGGGAAGTGCCAACTTGACTAGTTTACAAAAACAGAAGTGGTGAAGAAATAAGCCACGTGCATGTTTATCAACACTTTGAGTACTCACTGACACTTGTGTTTGTTCACAATGGAACACTTTCTCTATTTGATATCATGTTTACCACGTTAGCGGGCCATATTTTAGGATCAAGTGACGGTCTCATTTCATAATCTGGCTAGTAAGTCAGAAACCTCTGTTATTGTACAAGTCTGTAGAAAACAGTATTTTTTGACTTTCGCAACTCAATTACTACATTTTGTCCATAAACGTGTCTTAATATTAATTTATAATTTATTGAAATCCTGATAAACTTTCATCGAGTCTAAAATGGAATTAAATGCTATTGTAGCACTCAACAATACGCTATATTTCGCTGTATTCATTTTAGAGACATACACGTTTCAAGATTTCCCATGCAAGAAAATCAAAATGAAGCTATCTCGAAACAAACATGATTTGTTTAATTCTTAATGTTTCGCTTTTGACTATGTGAAGACGGAAATTACGTCACAATATGAAATAAAATACAGTATGTTATATGGTCAAGGGTCCGGAAAACTTATTAGCATGTTATAGTTCATTTTTACAACTGGACGTAGTACATTAATGATGGGAAACACACAGGAACAGAACCCACCCTTAGCAATGATACATGCATAGCGCTCACGGCGGGTATGAAATCCAAAAGTACACAAAAAAGTTTCGGATCAAATTTATGATCATCTGCAATTTACACTGACTGCCAGAGCAAATGCAACACCAAGAAGGAGTGGTTCGAAAGGGATGAAAGTTGGGGAAAAAACAGAGACGGCACGGACGAATAATTGATGTTTATTTCAAACCGATATGCAGGTTACACAATGCGCACGGCATCGACTCAGTAGGATGTAGGACCACAGCGAGCGGCGATGCACGCAGAAACACGTCGAGGTACAGAGTCAATAAGAGTGCGGATGGTGTCCTGAGGGATGGTTCTCCATTCTCTGTCAACCATTTGCCACAGTTGGTTGTCCGTACGAGGCTGGGGCAGAGTTTGCAAACGGCGTTCAATGAGATCCCACACGTGTTCGATTGGTGAGAGATCCGGAGAGTACGCTGGCCACGGAAGCATCTGTACACCTCGTAGAGCCTGTTGGGAGATGCGAGCAGTGTGTGGGCGGGCATTATCCTGCTGAAACAGAGCATTGGGCAGCCCCTGAAGGTACGGGAGTGCCACCGGCCGCAGCACATGCTGCACGTAGCGGTGGGCATTTAACGTGCCTTGAATACGCACTAGAGGTGACGTGGAATCATACGCAATAGCGCCCCAAACCATGATGCCGCGTTGTCTAGCGGTAGGGCGCTCCACAGTTACTGCCGGATTTGACCTTTCTCCACGCCGACGCCACACGCGTCTGCGGTGACTATCACTGACAGAACAGAAGCGTGACTCATCGGAGAACACGACGTTCCGCCATTCCCTCATCCAAGTCTCTCTAGCCCGGCACCATGCCAGGTGTGCACGTCTATGCTGTGGAGTCAATGGTAGTCTTCTGAGCGAACGCCGGGAGTGCAGGCCTCCTTCAACCAATCGACGGGAAATTGTTCTGGTCGATATTGGAACAGCCAGGGTGTCTTGCACATGCTGAAGAATGGCGGTTGACGTGGCGTGCGGGGCTGCCACCGCTTGGCGGCGGATGCGCCGATCCTCGCGTGCTGACGTCACTCGGGCTGACGTCCCTGCGCCAACCATCTTCGCCACAGGCGCTGCACCGTGGACACATCCCTATGGGTATCGGCTGCGATTTGACGAAGCGACCAACCTGCCCTTCTCAGCCCGATCACCATACCCCTCGTAAAGTCGTCTGTCTGCTGGAAATGCCTCCGTTGACGGCGGCCTGGCATTCTTAGCTATACACGTGTCCTGTGGCACACGACAACACGTTCTACAATGACTGTCGGCTGAGAAATCACGGTACGAAGTGGGCCATTCGCCAACGCCGTGTCCCATTTATCGTTCGCTACGTGCGCAGCACAGCGGCGCATTTCACATCATGAGCATACCTCAGTGACGTCAGTCTACCCTGCAATTGGCATAAAGTTCTGACCACTCCTTCTTGGCGTTGCATTTGCTCTGTCAGTCAGTGTATTAAGAATAAAATATTACCTATTATAGGTGTATTGAACAGACTATGTGAAATAAGTCCTGATTTTAACTTAAATTGTTTTTACTATGCTTTAATTCATAGCCATCTACAATATACTAATGTTGTATGCAGTTGTGCCAGTTAAGTTCAAATTGCAGAACTTCAAATTCTAGAGAGCCCTCTATAGATTTCCATTCTTAACGTCGAGACAAATAATATACTCATCAGCGGGCATTCCTCCGCTTAGATTATCAATTACATGCTCTTAGGTAACACGTGCCTTCAAAATTAAACTCAGTTTGGCTCGGGGAAAAATAAAACTCAAGTTAATCAGTAATTCATCTATTCATGATCATTCAACACGACAATCTTAAAAAGTACATGTCCCCAAAATGAATACAGCGAAATATTGCGTATTGTGTAGTGCTCTAATAGCATTTAATAACATTCAAGACTCGATGAAAGTTTGTCAGGATTTCAATAAATTCTAAATAAATATTAAGACACATTTATGGACAAATGTAGTGCTCTTCGATATAGCCTGTTTAGATGAACTTATTATCAGGTTTTATTTCGAGCTATATGGTTCTGTTTGTTTAAACTTAAAGCAACAATTGTATCCTTGAAAAAGTTGTAGTTTAGATTTAAATTTATACCTTTTTATCAGCTCTGTTTTCTTCTTCTTTCTTTCTTTCTTTCTTTCTAACTTTCTTTCTTTCTTTCTTCCTTTTTCAATCCGTTTACCCTCCAGGGTTGGTTTTTCCCTCGGACTAAGCGAGGGATTCCAGCTCCATCGCCTGAAGTGCAGTGCTCTGGAACGTGAGACTTTGGGTCGAGGATACAACTGTCGAAGATGACCAGTACCTCACCCAGGTGGCCTGACCTGCTATGCTGAAGAGGAACGTTGTGGGGAGATGGGAAGATTGGAAGGGATAGACAAAGAAGAAGAGAGGAAGCGGCCGTGGCCTTAAGTTAGGCACCATCCCAATTTTTATCTGGTGGAGAAATGGGAAACCACGGAAAACTACTTCATGGATGGCTGAGGATGGAATCGAACCGACCTCTACTCTGTTGACCTCCCGAGACTGAGTGGACCCCGTTCCAGCCCTCGTACCACTTTTCAAATTTCGTGGCAAAGCCGGGAATCGAACTCGGGCCTCGGAGGGAGGCAGCTAATCACGCTAACTAGTACACCACAGAAGCTAACTCTGTATTATCAATAATTCAGTTTGTCTTTAGTACTGTGCCTGTCCCAGCTTTTTAATGTACTGTCCCAATACGAGCATTAACTCATGGGATCTGTGAAGCAATAAAAGATATATCACGTATGCAGAAACAACCTCCAAAACCTGTGCACCCTGGCGTTATCGGGGTTACAGTTTATAAGAAGGTGCCATGGTCTAACCCCGTGGAAAAAGAAATGACCGTCAGAGTGTTGGCCGGCATGGTATGCAATTTCCAATTACTGGACAGCGTGCCAAATGCCTGGGTGCTATTCCAAAACTTTCGCCCTGTTTGTAAGGAGTGAGAGCATATGACGTTCTCGATGGTCGCCCGTCGGATGGATACATTAAGCCTTGAGCAGTCCTCTTGGTGTTATTCGACAGGAGTAAGCTACGTGCCAACACCGGGTTTCACCCTCTCCCTACTCTCTTATCATCATCATGTCTACCTCCACGGTTAAACAGTTATCATACGGGTCTTTGATCCAAATAGCCCCGGGTTCGATTCCCGGCTGAATCGTGGATTTTAACTTTCATTAGTTAATTCCTATGGCTAGGTGTTCAGCCATGTTCAATATTAACATTCATACTGGAAAGACCTGCACTAGGCCCACATGTAGACGCACAGGTCGCCCATGGGCATCAAATAGACAGACCTGCACCAGACGAGCCGAACATGTCGCTAAAAGCCATACGATAACAAAATATGTTGGGTTCTCCAAAGGTGAAACTGCTCATCAAGCAACGGCTCTTTTGTGAAGCAAAGAACGAAGGAAAATCAAGGTTCGATTATCACTGATGAAGTGGCAATAAAAGCTGAGATAACAGTGATTGGTTTCTTGAATACTCGGAAAATGAAGAACTGGGTCGAAGCGACAAAGTGGCAAATAGGCTCCTTTGTTTTGTGTTCCGAGGGCCATACCAGCTAAGTGGAGCACAGCTGTGGGAGACACAGGTATCCAGACAGACAGCTGTCCAGTATGATGAATCAATATTGTGTGACAAAGATTCCACATCCGAATGACAACAACAGTTTTGACTCCGATAATGTGATTAAAAATATTTCATCACAATTTCTACAGAAGGAATATTTACAGGAGGAGAAACGGACTTCGAGGACACACACAAAATTTACAATCTGCAAAAGCAATTTGTATTTAACCAGTAAAGTTCTAGTTCCTTCAAACATGACAACAAAATTCATGTCTACGAGGAACAAAGTACAGGACTTCAATTTCAGTCACAGCTTCGTTGAAAACGTTGCATTTCTCAACTTAACTGTGCCTTAAGATGTCGTGGAGTGTAGGGGGCAACGCGTCCTCTTGTCACCCGGCGAACCTGGGTTCGATTTCCGGCTGGGTCAGGGATTTTTAATTGTAAAGGATTAATATCCCTGGCCTGGGGACTGGGTGTTTGTGTCGTCCTTAACGTTCCTTTCCCCACATTCAATACACTACACTTCCGCGCTTACAATTACACGCAGGTTCATATCATATGCTGCAAGTAGTGGAAAAAGATCTTCAGAGGTCGACGCCACGAACAAATATCATTTAAAAAGATGTGTTGGAGGTCATGTCTGCTAAGTGCTTTATTTTCATTCGTGAATAACTCTATTACCACAGGGGGCCGATGACCTTCGATGTTAGGCCCCTTAAAACAACAAGCATCAGCTATTACCACAGATCGCTCGGTAAAAATCTATGTTATAAAAGGCTGGGACCGTGCTCGACAGCTGCATGTGCGGCCAGTATCCAGTATTCGGTAGATAGTGGGTTCCAGCCCCACTGTCGGCAGCTCTGGGGGTGCTTTTCCGTGGTTCCCCACTTTCACACAAGGCAAATGCTCGGGCTGTGCCTTAATTAAAGCCACGGCCGCTTCCTTCCCACTCTCAGCCCTTTCCTATCCCGTCGTGTCCGTAAGACCTATCCGTGTCGGCGCAATGTAAAACAACGTAAAAAAAGGACTAGGAGTTCATGTAACTATTGTTCGGCTCACATTTCATATACAACTAATATTTCTCGAGATACCTAGAAGTTTCTGATAATAGCCTATCTCTCTCTTTGCCAATTTGACCAACTACAGATGTGTTTTGTTCCTAGTACATTTTTTTTCAAATTTGAAGGAATAGAACTTAAGGCATCTTGGCCTTTCTTCTCTCCTCATCCCAAAACCACTTCATTTTTTTTTGCTTCTCATCTTTCTCTCTTCTTCAGAAATGATCCATTTCGGTCTCGGTTCTTGTGGTTTGTCTTGAAATTACTTTAGACTCTCGACACTTCTTCTCAACTCTCTTTTATTCGTGGATAATCTGCAGTGTAATTCCAACTTATTCCGAATCTTCCTTGACCTCTTCTACCCACTTGGAAGAGGCCTTCAACACCACGATGTATCTGTAGATCTTCTTGTTCCGTCGTTTGTCATCCATTCTCACCAGGTGTCCGTAGAATTTCAGCTTTCATTTCCGCATTGTGTCCGTGATCTCAGTGTACTTGTAGAGCTCCTCATTTCTACTTTTCTTCAAAGTCGCTTCCTCTACTTCTTCTTCTCGAGTTATTGCAGCTCCCCTTCTTTAATGTTAAAAAAAAAAAGAGCACAATACTTCAGGTGTCACTACTGATTTATAATGTCGGATTTTGGTCTTGCAGAATATTGCCCATTTATTTTGTGTTAGCTTGGAGGCCAGACCTAATTATCTGACTCTTGCCTTGTTTGCCTCGTTATCCACTCTACTGGGTTGGAACCATTCACGCAGGTATCTGAAATTCTCTGCCATGTTAATCTTCCCAAGTTCTACCTCCATATAGCTCTCACTTGCCGCCTCTACTCCATACATTCCGTGTTTTCATAAGAGACTTTAAGACCAGCTTTTTCGGCCATTCCCTGCGGCTCTCCAGCATTTTAAGCGTCTTATCGGTTTTTGCAAGGTCATTTGCAAAAGTTAAAGACTTAATTTCTAGGTTCTGTCCTTTTTTCCTCAGGTGTATTCGACTTATTCCTTCCAATGTGAGATGCTCTTCCCAGGTTATTTCAAACGGATCAGATTTCTCCTAAAAAATTTGCCATCTAGAGGGTGTTTTATTATTAATCTTGTTTCCTTGTTAATTCCAAAATCCTCTAAGACACTAAATGAGCTTTGTCTATCAATCGAGTCGTATGCATTTTGGAAGTCAATGAAGATGAGCGCGGTGTTCTGAGTCTTTATCGCTCTTGTTCTTTTTGATAACGTAATAACCGCAATATTTCCATTATCACTCCCCGTTTGGCAAAGCAGCGGAAGCGAGCTGACTTGTAAGCGTGTCTGGCCTAGTTGACTGTCTGTTCACTCCCCACATCATCCACGAGAAGCTGTGAACGAACTTCTTCCTCACCTTGTACCGGTACTAATAGTTTAGTTTGACCCGACCTTAAAGACAGGACTTCACCAAAATCGTGATAAATATGAGAAGAATGACCGTTTCCAACAAAAGAACAGAAGAGAGAAGAAAAGTTGAAAGAGTCGTACCACGATATATGACGAGGATACTGTCGACTTGTCAAAGCCACAAGTTAATCCGTCCGCGATAAAAATGAGAAGCCTGCGATACGTGATCTCGGGGAATCGATGACAGAGTGATTAGACGGAGCTGACTGCTTCAATCTTCTCTACAGTGAGGACAGAAATTGTCAGCTAGTGCACTTCCTTAATTCATCCAATGTTTAGTTTTGACACGAATAGGGAGTCATGCGAACGTTTGTGTATAAGAAAATGCATCACCTTGCAGACTGTAATGTAAGGTATGGATGGATGGCCATGACCGAGAAACATATTTATGGTTACCTGATTTTCTTGTTTTTTTTCAATTAGCTTGACGTCACACCGACACAGATAGGTCTTATGGCAGCGACGAGATAGGAAAGGGCTAGGAGTAGGAAAGAAACGACCGTAGCCTTAATTAAAGTACAGTCCCAGCATTTGCCTGCTGTGAAATGGGAAACCATGCAAAGCATCTTCAGGGCTGCCGACGATGGGTGTCGTACCCACTATTTCCCGAACGCTAGCTTTCAGTTACGTGAGTCAAACCGCGCAGCATTGATAAGAATCGGGGGCTCAGAAAGACAAGCAGTAATCCAGAAAGGAGCGAGGAAGGCTGCAGTTTGTCCCTCAGTGTTTATATAGAGGAGGCGGTAAAGGAAATCAAAGAGGAAATTGGGAAGGGAATCACAATCCACGGAGAGGAAATAAAATCCTAGAGATTTGCCGGTGATAATGCTATTTTATCTGAGACTGTATGAAGTAGGCTTTAATATAATATACTTACCGAGCTCGATAGCTGCAGTCGCTTAAGTGCGGCCAGTATCCAGTATTCTGGAGATAGTAGGTTCGAACCCCACTATCGGCAGCCCTGAAGATGGTTTTCCGTGGTTTCCCACTTTCACACCAGGCAAATGCTAGGGCTGTACCTTAATTAAGGCCACGGTCGCCTCCTTCCCACTCCTAGCCCTTCCCTGTCCCATCGTCGCCATAAGGCGTATCTGTGTCGGTGCGACGTAAAGCAACTAGCAAAAAAAAAAAAAGTATATATATATATATATATATATATACTTATCATTTATGGACATATTACAAACGACCCTTGTAGTTATTAATCAAATTTTCATGTAAGCTTTGTCTTTTCGGCAACCTCCAAATGGGGGAAGCAGAAATAAGTGCATTTCTCTCTCTCTCTCTCTCTATCTCTCTCTGGAGACATTTCTGAATTTATCGAAATAGTTCTGGATAAGGAATACAAGATGAAATAAATAAATCCAAAATAAAAGTAATGGAGCGCAATCTAATGAAGTCTGGTGATGCAGGAAATATTAGATTAGGAAATGAAGTCTGAAAGAAAGTAGATGGCAGGAGTAAGGAAGACAGAAAATGCAGACTAGCACAAGCAAGGAAGGCACCATTCATAACAGGGACTGGCTGCATAAGGAATGTTATTCCTTGCCATTTCCTGTCCCATCGTCGCCATAAGACCTATCTGTGTCGGTGCGACGTAAAGCAAAATAGCAAAAATAAAATAAATAAAAATAAATAAATAAGGCATGGAATTAATAGCATCGCTCATAGCTCATTCACTTTCATGTTTTCAAAGCCAAGGATAAGAGTGAGACAGCCCATAGTGCGCTGTAAACACGAGGTCTCGCCAGCAAAGGCATAACACAAACATAAGAATAGGAAATTCCAAAACAGAACAAGTGCAACATTTCTGTTACTTAAGAAGCATCATAACAGAAGGAAATCAAATGAATACCGGTAGCTCTTGCTAAACAGGCCTTTCAAAATAAAAGAAGTCTTAACAAATGCCCATATCAGTTTAGAAAACAAGAAAGGCTTTTTTAAAATTCTGTAACTGGAGTGTACTACTTTATGGTTGCGAGAGCTGGAGTATTGGAAGAAAGGAAAGAGATTCATTGGAAGCAACGGAAATGTGGATTTGGAGGAAAATGACGAGGACATGCTGGACTCAAAAGAAGATGTTCTAAAGCAAAATCAATGAACAACGGGGACTGATAAAGGATGAGGAAAGAAGGAACACAAAAGTTGCGGCTCATATCCTGAGACATAATGACTTCGTAGTAAACGCCTTTGAAGGAAAAATATTAGGAAAGAAAGGAAAAGAAAGACATACTTCGAGGATGTGAGAAACTTGATGGGATGTAAAAACTAGAAGGAAGTAAAAAGAACAGCAGGACAGAGAGAAGAATGGTTGCAGCGAGAACCAGTGTATGGTGATTATTATTATTATTATTATTATTATTATTATTATTATTATTATTATTATTTGCGAATTGATCACTTAGGATCACGCTACAATTTCGAACTTTCCTCTTCCTCCAGTGCTCTTTCATACGGGCGCTATGCTGTTTCTTATCTTCATCCGTCCAGGCTCTTCCCGTCTTTGCAGATCTTTCGACTTCCCCTTCCAAATTTTGAATCATGGTCCGAAATGTTTCCTGTGTAACACCTGAACGTCCTCGATGTTGCACTTTTCTAGATCTTTATAAACTTCCTTAATCCATGCCGTCGTCGTCTTCTTGTTCCACGGGTAATCAAATAATTTTTGTTGTTAGTCTGGTTTTGTCCATTCTGTACAAATGTCTGAGAAATAATAACCTCCTCCTTTTCATGGTTTCTGAAATTTTCTCCACATTTTGTAGACTTCACTGCTGTTCCGAAGTTTCCAACCGGTTTTAGTCTGGTTTGCGCCCAAAATTTTCCGTAGTACTCTTCTTTCTAGGATCTCCAGCTTCTCCAGCTTGGAATTCTCAAGAGGTATTCGCTGGCATAGAGGCGTTCTCTTTTAACTACACTGTTGTAATGGCTTATTTTGGCATTCCATGAGATCGATTTCTTGTTGTACATGTTTCTAGTTAGAGTATTAGCTCTCTCCATTTTGGAGGTACAATCGTCTACAGCAGCTTTCTTTAGTTCGTTGTCTTGTATGATTTATTACGATTATTATTATCATTATTATTATTATTATTATTATTATTATTATTATTATTATTATTATTATTATTATTCGGATGTTTAAGACTTAAAAACAGCCCAAAGAAACAAGCAAATGTTACTCAAAAGTGACGAAATATGATATAAAAATTACAAAATATGACCCGAAATTGATTAATCTAAATATGGCCATTAAAAATAAGTTATAAATCGAAATGGCAATTCGTTTGATACATATTTGTTAACTAAACTCTTTATTCTTATTTTCATATTAATTTTATAAATATACATCTTTAGCAGTTATTCACAGTCTACTGTCCTTGATTCACTTATCAACAATACCTATAAATATTGCCAGATCACACAAAATTTTAAAAGTCAATTTCATTGTTGTACGGAAAGTTCAACGCTTCTCACAATTTCAATACCTGCATGAATTTCTAAGCTAGCAGCAGTACCGGGAATCGAACCCGGGACCCCGTAATCTTGATGGAAGAGGCAGAGTATTCCACTTGTATTAAGTGCAGATGTGAAAACGAGAAGCAGTTTTGTGTATACTGCTTCGCATTCGGTAAGTTAAAGATGACTGCACTGCTGCAGCTGTCGTCAAACCGCCGAAATATGACCGAAATATGACTTTTCTACGAAAATAGCTCAAAATATGAACTTATGACAAACAATAGCCAAAATATGCATTTACCTCTACATGACAAATAAAAATCACCTAATTGTGACGATAATCACCTGATTAGCACCAAAATTCAATCAGGCAAGAAAATAGAGACAAATAAAAAATATGACTTTTCCTAAACATCCGAGCCCTAATTATTATTATAGCATCTTCTGGGAATCAGAGGCAGTGTGTAAGCTTATGGATCCCAGGATCGCAGGTTGTTGCTTTTCTGAACACTCCGTGTCGTACGATGTCGCCACATTCTCAGAAAAATTGTCTTTAAAAAAAGCCATAGAGGTCCGGTTTACTCTGCCATGTAGTTGAGTGAAAACAAAACGTCTAAAGAGACACGCAGGTCGTCTAAATTGCGTCATATTAAAACGTGTGCACAGCGTATCTGGGCCGTTATATTATTTTAATCTCTGCTATTGAACGCTGTTTGTCGTCAGCCTTTGTTCAAAGCGTTCCGCTTAATGGCATCTAACTCGATGATACGATCAGCTTTACACAACACAGCGCAGAGAAACACGTACAGAAAGAAGCTATTACTAGTTCGCTGCGCGAGTAATACCACATTCCTATCCATTGAGACTGGTCACGTCTCCCAGCTACAGTAGACTACACATGGATATGGATTCAGCCAGAGCAATTTTCGCTGTGTTCTTATCGCACGAGCTTTTCTATATATTACCGGTATTTATCGGCTGAAAGCCACATTGAATGACAATATCTCAAAGATAACTGCGGCCTTCCCCGTACGTCTCCTCCAAGTACAGAAGGTCGTTCGGGATCTCTGGTGACGAGTTTGAAGGCTACTGCACTGGCGGCGCTGTTATCAACTTGAGTGCGTCAAAACGGGGAGTGATGATTCACGCCAGTCTGAGAACGTGTGTATAGAGTTCGTAGCTGCAACGATGCCGAAGCGGAAGTGCAAGAAGCGTCAGTTCTTGATACCAAAGAACGGGATCAGTGAAAAGGCCGACTGGGCTTAAATTCCAGAGGGGGAAAAGCAGACAAATACATGACCAGCCACCAGCCGTCGACCAGAAGTGGCGACGATAGTGAAGGACAGTCTCAGATGGTAATCCTTCCCCCCAAAGGACTATCGCACGTAAGTTGAGGATGTGTGTTTCAACAGTAAACACCGTAATCAACAAGGATCTACAATTAGAAAAACGGCATAAGCGCCGAGTTCACAAGCTACTGCCTCGTCACATTTCGGAACGTCGCAGTATCGAAAGAAAGCTGTATGAGGGCTGTCTGGCAGCGGACAAATGGAAAAATGTGGTGGCATTAGACGGAGCATATGTGTACCTTGCTGAGTGTAATAAACCCCGCTCGATTTACTGCCTCCCTAGAGACAAAAACAATTATCAAACATTGTATACATAATGCCAAGAAAGTTTTCCAAGGGACATCATGATCATGGCTGGATACTGCTACAATTGCAAGTTAACCATTCGCCGTGTCGCTAATAATGTGGAGGTGAACCCTACATACTATACCGCTTTTCACGAGAGTTTAATCCTGATGTAAACAAATAGGCGGAGCACCTTGGCTATGCACGTGGACATGGACGTAGTGATTGGAGAAGCAACCGTCGCACTCACTCGACTGTATGTGAGCTCCAAGAAAAGAAGTACGTCGCATTTATTTTAGTTTATTACATTTAGAGAGTTTGGAAGAGTACGTAATGAAATTAAAATATGGTTTTCATATATATCGGTATATATATATATATATAGTTTTGTTTTAATCAAATAGTGATGAAATGACGAGAAATGAAGGCACAAGGCGTGGTGTACTACAGGTACAGAAAGTCCCAAGCTGTACAGCGTGGAGATAAGGTGTTGCATCTTGGAGCAGCAGCCAGTGTCAGTATTCATAGTGAGAGAAATGAAGCAAGAGGTAGGACCATCGCGTGTGGTCAAGAACAACAGAGGAGAACCACTCAGAAGTGACCATAGGCAGTGCATTGTGAATGTGTTCAAAATCCAGGTTTAGTCGTTTATTCAGAAGTTCAGATCTTCGCCCTGTTGTCGAATGGGATGCGCAGCTCTGTACGTCCGAACACGACACGTTGACGGGGTGGAGGTCGGTACTACACGCTCAGCGAATCACGTCTCTTTCTTTGGCAGAGGCGTGGTCATACCGTGTTTACATCAGGATTAAACTCTCCTGAAAAGACATATATCAACAAGAGTTTTAAACACTCATTTACAACACAGATATCCCACCACTGTATGGGAGGGCGAAAAATCAGGTGAGTATACATCAAGATAAAGCATCTAGCCACACCTCTCGTTCGACTCATCTGTTCTTAGAGAGAATGGAGATGGAACCTGGAATCCGAGCAATTCCTTTTTTACTGACATTCCGGTGAAGGCACCCGATGTGCCACCCATGGACTTCTGTGCATTTGGATTCCTAAAATGGACCTTGAGAAATAGATGTCCACGCACTATCATTGGTCTCTGGAAAGACTGTTCGGAGAAGTGGGATAAGACATGCTAGCGAAAACGTCTGCAGCAACGAAAATTACGCTGTCGTGCTATAGCTAGAAATGCTGGCTTTCCCATAAAGCATGATCATTGGTGGAGCCATGGCTTTTCATAAGCTAATTACCTTTCAGACATTGTCCCCAGAGATCCCGAACGATCCTCTGTAGTTAATGACAGCTGCCACAACGAATCGGCCTACAGGTTTTCGACCTTAGCCGGGCATTAATTCCACTTACTTGTGCGGAGTCCCTACTCTCACTTCTCTTGTGTCACCTTCCTTGGTCAAATTTTGTTCTTTTTTGTGCATTAGTGTTGTTGGCAGGCCTGGTAGGGGCGTAAACAGCGTCAGATGTTGAGTGATCACTGTGAAGGACACGGAGATGCCGCGTACTCGTGTGAGACAGCGTTATCAGCACCTGACAGAGTTTGAAAGGGGCCTCATTGTGTGTCTCCATTTGGTCAACTGGTCGAACTGTGCAATATCCAGATTTGTGGTGCATTCTAATGTGACATGGCCCGATGTTGGACTGCATGGGAACGTGAGGGCATGCATACTATCGTCAAGGTTCCGGTCGACCACGACTGACCAACACAAGGAAGGATCGCCGTATTGTGCACCAAGCACATCTGCACCTGCTATCCGAGAACAAGTAATGGACTCCCTGCAACATTCTGTCTCACCATTGGTCCAATGCATAGGGTGCCTTTAACACCACAGCACAAACGGCTGCGTTTGGAGTGGTGCCGTGACCGAGAATGGCGTCGTATTGTATTCTGCGACGAGTCGCCGTTCTGCATTATCCGTGATAATTATCGTCTGCGAGTATGGAGCCAACCTGGGGAGAGGTCCCATTCTGCCAATGTTTTGGAGAGGCACAGCGGTGTTACTCCTGGCGTCGTGGTGTGAGAAGTCATCGGATATGACTTCAGGTCACGGCTGGTAGTGATTGAGAGAACTCTGACGGCATAACGGCACGCCACGGACATCCTCATGTGTTACCTCACAAGCGACAGTATTATGGTTCCATTTTTCAACAGGAGAATGCTCGTCCATACATGGCATGTGCCTCTATGAACTGTCTGCGTGATGTTGAGGTACTCCTATGGCCAGCAAGATCTCCAGATCTGTCACCGATGGAACATGTGTGAGACCAGCTCGGACGTCAACTTCGTCTCAGTGCCAGTAGCCAGGTTTTCAAGGAACAGTTACAACAGTTGTGGGTTAGCTTATCTCAGGAAAGGAAAGGCGGCTATATGACACCCTTTCCAACCGTATCAGTGCATGCATCTATGCCAGAGGGAGTGCAACGTCATACTGATAAGTTATTTCTAAGTTTGACTTGATTTAGTAATCACTGAAATAACATCTCAACACGTTAAGTTTCATTTCGTTTCGCCCTCTCGTTCTGGGTGCTTCAATTTTTGTCAGAGAATGTAATACACTATACATAAGCGAAACAGCTGCTTTATAATACTCAGTTCATATTAAAGTTGTAACCCAAGTGTATTTCTGTGTGCATAAGTCTAGCGTCAGTGCATATAAAACCTTTAAGCTTAGGATATTTATATGTGCATAAGTCTAGTGTCAGTGCATATAAAACCTTTAAGCTTAGGATATTTATATGTGCATAAGTCTAGTGTCAGTGCATATAAAACCTTTAATCTAAAGATATTTCTGTGTGCATAAGTCTAGCGTCAGTGCATATAAAACCTTTAACCTAAGGATATTTCTGTGTGCATAAGTCTAGCGTCAGTGCATATAAAACCTTTAACCTAAGGATATTTATGTGTGCATAAGTCTAGTGTTGGTGTATAAAAAACCTTTCATCTAAGGCTATTTCTGTGTGGATTAGTCTAGTGTCAGTGCATATAACACCTTTAATCTAAGAAAATTTCTGTGTGGATAAGTCTAGTGCCATTGCTTATAAAACCTTTAATGTAAGGATATGTCTGTATAGTAATAATATTTATAGTTACTCGAAGGCCTCTGTTTCGGTTCGCGGCCAAATCATCGATTTTTATCCGGATCTGAGGGCTGATTCGAGGAGTTATCTGACGGTGGGATGGCGGCACCGGTCTATGAAGCCAAGAATAACGGTCGAGGGGATTCGTCGTGCTGACCACACGACGCCCCATAATCTGCAGGCCTTCGGGCTGAGCAAGGGTCGCTTAGTTAGCTGTTGCGCCATGGGGTGTGGGTAGGGTAACAATGTTTATAAGATCACAAGACTTGTATGCAGTGCTTGAGTGGAGCCTACTCGACCTCCACTAACTGCAATAATTGGATAACAAGCTACCGTACCTTTAAAACGACCAGTTAATTTAACAGATTCCTCTAATTAGTCGCTTGTTTCAGTAAACAGATCATGTTCAGTTAAATGTGGAGTGCTCTCCAAACAATGCACAATTTGTATAATAGTGGATTTGTTACAGAGAATAAACGGTGTACTGTTTTATTTCACTATTAATTAATACTGTTTTCTTCTAATGGACAGTTATATTTCCACCTGCAGCATTTAAAGTACACAAATACATAAACGAAATACAGGCTTAGTTTAATGCTCAAAACGTTTCTTAGCAGACAAAGTAGGAGTCCCCATACCACGAAAATTATAAAATGAGGCAATTTCCTCAATTGTGCCGAAATTTGAAGGACTAAAGGGCCCGTAAATGTTTTAAACTGTGGGTTTTGGATAGCTCTATCGAATTAAAACACAAATCTCGAATATCACTTCCGGTCTAAATGTAGTTCTAGAAAAACAGCCTAAAATCGCTTGTTTCTTTGCTCGTTTCCTTTTTTAATTCAAATCCTAGTTAAACGAACTTATTTACATCATTATTTCTGCAACGTGTTCCTTGGTTCAGTACCCTCAGCCGTTTTTTGATTTTCTGAAAAATTTCCACAGCGAATGTAGTTCTAAGGGCTAAAGTGAAACTCCGCATAAACTCACATTAGCGCTCGTAGTAGTAGAAAAAGGCAAACTGCTAATGTAATCGACCCGATAACGATGATTAAGAAAAGGTTTGCAATGTTTAGGAATAAATAAAGAACCAATGTAACCTCATATTTTATTATATTTTATTTACCTAAAATTCGTAGGTCATATCCCTATCATGTTTTCATCGCTGAGTTGCTTGCCTAAGAGACTTTTCACACTCTAAAGTTCTACTTAACTTACGAGTACACGGCTGTTGGTAAGACTGTCCATGCATCGCCTTTTACCAATCCGGAAAAGGTATGCATGCTTCCCCTTAATCCTGATACGGGGCTGGGGATGAAAAGGCCAGATGCCCTTCCCGTCACCGACCTAACCTGAGGAGATAATGCACTCCGAGAAACGTTTTCTAAGTTTAAACAATGCAAATCGAAGTTCAAGGTCAACTCTAGTCTCGTCCTTCGTTAATGACATGCCTAAACCCCCTCATGTTTCTCCCACTCAGATCTAGATTATCCTGTGAGGGGGGACGAGAAGATATTCCCACTACCAGTCCTGTCTGACTGCATGGCATTCTGACCTTTGCTCCAAAGAGTCCCCGGTTCGATTTACGGCCAAGTCAAGGATTTGAACGTTCATTGGTTTATTTCCCTAGGTCCAGGACTGAATACATGTACCATCTTCAACATTAGATATCAACCTAGGGTGGATCCTATTCTCAAAGACGCGTAGGTCACTCAAGGATGGTCGAATATAAAGAGCTGCACTATTATTATTATTATTATTGTTATAATTTGTATGCCAATAAGCCCATTAGGACTATGCAAAATACGTAGAGGAGTGCATCAGCCTATCTTTCGGCCCATATTTCTTTGGTTTTTACCGAACAAGTTGGCCGTGCGGTTAGGGGCGCGCAGTTATGAGCTTGCAGTGGGTTTCAACCCCACTATCGGCAGGCCTGAAGATGGTTTTCCGTGTTTTCCTATTTTCACACCAGGTAAATGCTGGAGCTGTACCCTAATTAAGGCCACGGCCGATTTATTCCCACTCTTAGCCCTTTCCTTTCCCACCGTCGCCATAATTTCTATCTGTGTCAGTGCGACGTAAAGTGACTTTAAAAAAATCATGCCATCCTTTTAGTGTGGGCTTGAAGATTACCCGGTTTTGGACATCTGCTGGTGTAATTCCCGCCTGTTTTAAATCGATTTTGATTTTACCAATCTATTTCATTGTGTCTGGTTTGGCTTTATTTCGTCGAATTCGACTATTAGTTTTGCAAATCTGTCCGCAGAATCTCAACCGGCCTTTTCCAATGTCACTATAAATATTTGTGTATTGTTTGATTTCCTCCCTGCCTCTGAGTCGGCGATTTCGCGTTACTTTTCCTCAGTATTTGAAAGTCTACTTTCTGTTCAGAATTCGTATTCTTTCTCCGTTATGCCCATGAACTTGTTCGTCGGCCTGATGGTTTTCGCCTTCTTATCCTCCCAAAATCTCTTCATGAATGTACTGTGATATATCCTGCGTTCAGTGGACCACTTCCTACCAGTTTTGTGTTCAGGTTTTTCCACGAATTCGTGCTTGGCTACTATTGTGCTAAAAGCTCCAAGATCCTCTATGATATCTCCTGTAATATTCATTTCTTTGAGGTCCAACTTAGTTTCTTCTAGCCAGTTTAGTTTGATCTTCTTTGAGTTGATTACTTTAAATCATCTTTTGGTTAGTCTGTCGCTGTCCATTCTATAGATATGGCCGTAGAATTTCAGGCGTCTCTTGCGTACGGCATCAGTAAACCTGTCAGTTAATGAACAGAGGTGCGCTGTTCTCCTCCTAATCCACATTCATTTTCTTCTCGTGGGACCATAAATTTTCCTTCCTTTCTTTTCAATTTCTATCATTTTAGAGTGACCTGCAAGGGATATGGTTTCTGAGGCGTATGATATATTATTAATATTATCACTAATATTATTATTACTGACAATTGTGAAAAGTGAATGAAAAGAGTAACCGCAGGGAGGCTCAAATTGGAAGAGCGAGTTGGTGACCCCGGGGCATCTAGCTGAGTGCAGTATTGGTTTCACTTATTAAACGCAGCCTCCTCGCTTAGCTCTTTCCCTACCTTAGGTGACTCTTCCGTTTCTTCTATTTTACCCTATTTGATTAATGATAAAAATAAAAGGATGGTTACTCACTTACACTTCCTCTTATAACAGTAATCACCATCACTTGTCATAGAGAATGTAGGACGATAACCAGTCACAGATAACCTCTGTCACTGGGGCACCAGTGCCATTCTTGTTGACCCGTGGATGTTCTCTGACAATCAACAGAACATCATACATCCATTCGGATATGGAGAAGCAATCACTGGAACAGGAAAAAGCGAGCGGAAGTTGGGAAAATGAGAAATTATAAACCAATCGAACAATAAACGTTATTCTATTCTCCGCGTGGCTGACGTACTCCGCACTCGGTCGTGTTGTGTAGTCACGTGTCAGTTTGCCGAGCTATTCTTATGACCTCTTTGGAATATAAATGATTTCTAGGACTCTTATAAGAGGTTAAGATTATGTTATTTGATTGATATCACTCATTACAAGAGGTATTTTGAAGGAAGCGGTAAAAGAAACGTCAATTAGAAAATGTTTTACTTTGGCTTCGGTATAAGAATATCACAAATTTCAACAAGTTTACTGTTGAGTTTGACTGCGACATGTTTTTGGTATCTCTGGAATTAGCGTCGACAATAAATCGTCACCGTAACCAGGCAACCAGTACACGTCATAGGGATGGAAGGCCGACGCCATTTTGATGGACGGAAAGACGTGTTCTTGGACGTATTTAGACCTATAAACAGAGACTGTAATCAAAGCAATGGCGAATAACTTTAACCGGAAAGCATTAAGTGACATTCTGAACACTGCGGAAGAAAGAGAAAATTATTTATTGACCATAAAATCACGCACCCTGGACCAATAGCAGTTCATATTTTAATTTCTCGTAATGGCATAGTTATTTATTCTTTGCAGCACAACAATGATATTATCCACCAAACAGCGGCCTTCTGAAGACTAGTTTCAATGGTAAAATAGCTACTGCTTCAGCAGATCTGACTGGAAGTGTACTGTACTGTGTAGAGATGAGAAGAATGCAAGAATGAGGAATGTGGCCTGCAAGCACGAACTTCCTGTTCTGCCCAGAAAGATCGGCACTTATCTGCTCTTATCTGCTACACGAAAACATTGACTCACACTTTGCAATTTGCTGGATTGCAACTGACAGGAGCGAAGAGCTGCTAGTAGAAGATAATATAAAGTCGCCTGGGTAGTAACCGAATTGCTATGGTAACTACTGCGTAACTGGCTCTGCTGGTGAAAACCCCTTCGCCCCGTGCCTCACCGGGAGTGTGCATTCTTCTGATCTCCCAACAATACTTCGACCCCCAAAGATCACACGTCCTTTCGTCTTTTAATCTATGATTCGAAGTTTCTCTGTGTAGCTGAGAAAATGCAAACATTTTAAAATATAAATTCATCTCAAGAGCTCCGCCCACCTTCTTTACTTATACACCACATTGTGTGCTGTAATGTCGTGCTTGATGCCAACAGCCGACATATTGGTAAACTGTCTGTCGCCCAGAGAATAACGTACTTCTGCATTCTTTCTGATTATAATAGACATATTTGCGAAATTGATAATTGCTTCTATCGAAGGCAGTTCGGGTTTAGGGAAGCTTATTCCACTGAAGCTCAACTTCTAGGATTCCACCAATATATAGCGGATATATCTATTGACCTATCTGAGGCGTTTGATAGGGTAGGTCATGGGAGACTGCTGGCAAAAAATCAATACAATTGGTCTAGACCAAAGAGTGGCTGAATAGGTCGCTATATTTCTAGAAAATAGAACTCAGAGAATCAGAGTAAGTGAAGCTTTTTCTGATCGTGTAATTATTAAGAAGGCAATTTCTCAAGGCAGTATTACAGGGCCTTTACAATTTCTTGATATGTGTAAAGAACTGGAATCAGAAATAAGGCTTTTTGCAGATAATGTTATACTGTACAGAGTCATAAATAAGTTACAAGATTGTGAGCAAGTGCAGAAAGACCTTGGCAATGCTGTGAGATGGACAGCGGGCAATGGTATGATGATAAACGGAGTTAAAAATCAGGCTGGGTGTTTCACGAATAGGAAAAGCCCTCTCGGTTTCAATTATTGTGTTGATTGGGTACTAGGTGTGGAGTTCTAGGGAGTCTTTCATTTTTTCGTCTTTCGTGACTCTCTTCTTTCTTCGTCCGACACCTTTACTTTTTGAAGTGTCGGAACCCTTCCATTTTCCCCTCTGATTAATGTTAATACGGGAAGATTGCCCAGTTGCACGCCCTATTAAAACAATAATCACCACCACCTCCTTTCTCAAACATACTACCTCTCTGTCCTTTAAATAATCAGGGCCTCTTTCTCTCTCACTCACACAGAGACAGTACTCAGCTGTTCCGGCAGTAGACTTCATAATCTCACAGAGTGGGACCGGACCGAGGCCTCACACGTCCTCAGAGTGGTGGCATTTGAAGGTACTCAAATACGTCAGCCTTGTGTCGGTAAATTTCCGGCGCGTAAAAACCTCCTACGAGACAAAAATCCGACACTTTGGAGCCTCTGAAAGCCGTAAAGGTAGTTATTGGGACGTCAAACACTCATAGCGTAATGAAGTTAGCTTTAAAGCCAACCTTCAACGCAGTTTATTTTGGCGCACACACTGTTTTTAGTCGGCAGAAAGGAGAATTCAACTTGGTCCCCACATAGGGTCGTATGACATGAATATCAATCGAGATTTAATTCGCCGAGGGCTGAGGAGGACGTGTTATGGTGATGCTGGCAGCAAAAAGCGAGCCTCCATGTATCATAATCAGCGTCAGCTTCAAGGCGTAGTGAGCGAAATTAAAGGGGAACGTCGCTTCTGGCGGTGTATAACTCCTTGAAGCGTGACTGAACGTCTGGGGGTGGTGGCCATTGTTAAACTGTTACTTAAGAAAATATCAGGGGCCATAGAGACCAGGCGGAAAAGGCATGACAGCGATGAAATTAACAATGCAATTTCACATTTTTTCAAGATAACAGACAAGATGAAAAAATAAAAAGTACAAGACGAAAATAAATAAGTCCAGTGCAGTGAGGTGATGCAGCAAATTAGGAAACGAAGTCTTTAAGGAAACTAACGATGGCAGAAGTATGAACGACATAAAATGCAGACTAGCACAAGCAAGGAAGACCTTTCTTAGGAAAAGAAATTAGCTAACTTCGAAGATTGATACAGGAATTAGGTAGGTGTTTTAAGACTTTCGTCTGAAGCGTGGTATTGTATGGAAGTGAAACATGGACGATAACTTGCTCAGAAAGAAGAAAATAGAAGCTTATGAAATGTGGCGTTACAGAAGAATGCTGAAGTGAGATGGGCAGATCGAATTGCGAACGAAGAGATACTGAATCGAATTGGTGAGAGGAGATTGATTTGGTGGAATTTGACCAGAAGAAGAAATGGGATGTTAGGACACACATTGAGACACCCAGGACATGTTCAGTTAGTTTTCGAGAGAAGTGTAGGTGGTAAAAACGGTACGGGTAGAATATGACAAGCAGATTAGAGGAGACATCGGATGTAGTAGTTACATAGAAGTGAAATGGTTACCACAGGATAGGGTGGCATGGAGGGTTGCATCAAACCTGTATACGGACTGATGACTCAAACAATAACAACAGACAATATTCTCCAAAACGACCAAACGATTTGTGCAGAATACAGATCTGCACCTTTGCTAAATTATATAATAGAGATGAGGAAACTATTAACATAGCAAAGAGTCAGTGTTCTCTTATGTATGAAGATTGTCGCACTACACATTTCGAATATTCTCAGAAAATAAAATAAATAAAATGGAAGGGTGTTTCAAAGGAACGAAATATTTATTACAGAGCGTGTTAGTTATTTCTGTGAGTACTGACACGGTTTTCTCAACAAAGGAACTCATTAAAATATACCCGAGAATGGCTGTGACCGGAAAAGAGCTCAGAAAGCTAGCAGCGATTTCAAAAGTTCTTATTTCATATGTGGAGCATATGCCACCACTGACAACTTCGCCTGACGACATATGTGGAGCATATGCCACCACTGACAACTTCGCCTGACGACTTCATATGTGGAGCATATACCACCACTGACAACTTCGCCTGACGACTTCATATGTGGAGCATATGCCAACACTGACAACTTCGCCTGACGACTTCATATGTGGAGCATATGCCACCACTGACAACTTCGCCTGACGACTTCATATGTGGAGCATATGCCACCACTGTCAACTTCGCCTGACGACTTCATATGTGGAGCATATGCCACCACTGACAACTTCGCCTGACGACTTCATATGTGGAGTATATACCACCACTGACAACTTCGCCTGACGACTTCATATGTGGAGCATATGCCACCAGTGACAACTTCGCCTGACGACTTCATATGTGGAGCATATGCCACCACTGACAACTTCGCCTGACGACATATGTGGAGCATATGCCACCAGTGACAACTTCGCCTGACGACTTCATATGTGGAGCATATGCCACCACTGACAACTTCGCCTGACGACATATGTGGAGCATATGCCACCAGTGACAACTTCGCCTGACGACTTCATATGTGGAGCATATACCACCACTGACAACTTCGCCTGACGACTTCATATGTGGAGCATATGCCACCACTGACAACTTCGCCTGACGACTTCATATGTGGAGCATATACCACCACTGACAACTTCGCCTGACGACTTCATATGTGGAGCATATGCCACCAGTGACAACTTCGCCTGACGACTTCATATGTGGAGCATATGCCACCACTGACAACTTCGCCTGACGACTTCATATGTGGAGCATATGCCACCAGTGACAACTTCGCCTGACGACTTCATATGTGGAGCATATGCCACCACTGACAACTTCGCCTGACGACTTCATATGTGGAGCATATGCCTCCACTGTCAACTTCGCCTGACGACTTCATATGTGGAGCATATGCCACCAGTGACAACTTCGCCTGACGACTTCACATGTGGAGCATATGCCACCACTGTCAACTTCGCCTGACGACTTCATATGTGGAGCATATGCCACCAGTGACAACTTCGCCTGACGACTTCATATGTGGAGCATATGCCACCAGTGACAACTTCGCCTGACGACTTCATATGTGGAGCATATGCCACCAGTGACAACTTCGCCTGACGACTTCATATGTGGAGTATATGCCACCAGTGACAACTTCGCCTGACGACTTCATATGTGGAGTATATGCCACCAGTGACAACTTCGCCTGACGACTTCATATGTGGAGCATATGCCACCACTGTCAACTTCTTCTGACGACTTCATATGTGGAGTATATGCCACCAGTGACAACTTCGCCTGACGACTTCATATGTGGAGCATATGCCACCACTGTCAACTTCTTCTGACGACTTCATATGTGGAGTATATGCCACCAGTGACAACTTCGCCTGACGACTTCATATGTGGAGCATATGCCACCACTGTCAACTTCTTCTGACGACATATGTGGAGCATATGCCACCACTGTCAACTTCTTCTGACGACTTCACATGTGGAGTATATGCCACCAGTGACAACTTCGCCTGACGACTTCATATGTGGAGCATATGCCACCAGTGACAACTTCGCCTGACGACTTCATATGTGGAGCATATGCCACCACTGACAACTTCGCCTGACGACTTCAGTCACCATAAACCACGGGTATGTCAGTAATATAGTCATTTCGTGGCCATTTTGCAATAAAGATTGATCATATTTTCAACGTTGAAAACATTTCTTAGCAAAGTAGGCGCCCCATACTAGAAAAAATGTAAAACTAAGCAATTTCCTAAGTTGTGACGAAAGTTAAAGGGCTAAATGGCCCGGAGAGGTTTCAAAGTGTGAGTCTTGGAAAGCTCTATCAAACTAAAAAAAAAAGAACAGATTTTGAAAATCACTTCCGGCCCAAATGCAGTTCCGGAAATAGCCTAAGATCGCTTGTTTCTTGACTCGTTTTCTTTATGATTCAAATTGTACCAAATTAACTTATTTACATAATTCTTTCTGCAATGTGTTCGTTGGTTCAGTACCCTCCGGCTTTTTAGATTTTTCTGAAAAAATGTCCGTACCAAATGTAGTTATTAGGGCTTAAGTGAAACTCTGCATTAACTCACATTAGCGCCTGTAGTGGCAGAACAAAATTTAAACTGCTAATCTAATCGACCGGATAACGATGATTAAGAAAAATACTGTAACTTTTACGAATAGATAAAGAACATATTCCCATACTTTATTTACCTAAAATTCGTAGCTCATATCCCCAGGATGTTTCCAACTTTTGAGTTGCTTGCCCGCGGGGCTACAACTGCGGAATTTTTATTCATTAATTGATTGGTTGGTTGATTTGTTGAACACTTCCACAATTCAGCGATCAGTGGGTGCAGCGGTGAGTTCAAAGTCACTCATCACTCTGTGCTTGACACGTTTACGATAGCGTACGCAATATATCCTCAGTAACTTGTAAACACAGCTCACAGTTCTGTATGTATAACTCCAACAACATCTAGACTGTTCCCGTCCCCACAAGTTCAAGGCTACTGCAACTCATACGTCATTCAGACCTTACCGATGTACCACAATGGACAGTGGTGTTACCTGGACACCCGTACAAGCGGAGAGGAAAAGGCGTGCAGCCTTTAAATGTGGGTTATCGGAGGATGTTCCGAAATACCTGGTAGAAAATTGTGACGAAGGAACGAAGAGGATCTGCGGAGTATTTAAGGGGACCAGGAAGTAAAAACCCGTTGAAATATGATTTTTTTAACTGCAATAACTTATATCCCAGTCCTCCATGAACACGAATATACATGTTTTTTGTATGTTTTCTGCATACTGATAGGAAGAGGGAGCATTTTATAAACTATGACTTTTATGCCTCAAACGTAAGGACCTGCACCTGGCGAGTCGAATATGTCCTCGGACACTCCCGGCACGAAAAGCCATACGCTATTTCATTTTGTTTCTATCTCACAGAGTGAAATGACATAATGTTTCCTGACGTGCACCACTAACGGATACCAGTACGAGTACTCAACTGTATGACGCTCGACAGGCGAGTCCTCGTAATGCTCCTTTAAGGGGAGTCGTGACTAAAATATTTCGATTTTTGAGAAAATATTAAAAAATAATCGAAAATTCAATTTAACCTTCAAACTTTCCCCAGTCCCTCTCCTTCCAAATCCCGTCATCAGATTTTCCCTAACGCTCTAAAGGGTAGGGGTTCGACGTGTATAGAGGAAGTCCACGCCCCTTTCTCTCGCACTGACACATCATTAGCTTGTAAGTTATTTCGGACTGCCATTTCAATCACACCTTGTAGTAAGCCTACTCTGTGCGTAAGAGGAAAAGTGCATTTGGGGGAGTAAAGCAGTTTTAAAGCAGGTATGTTTCTTAAACCTTTCAATTAAAACTTTTTCAGCTGTGCTCCACGTATAATATGCGACAGTGTTCTTATCGGACACACCTAAAATTTTCTGATAGTGTTTCAACATGTACAGGAATAAAGTAGTTGTAATTGTTCTTATCTGTTCTTATCCCTGTTTTCATTCCTGAAATACCATGAAACTATATGTTTGGATATTGAATGTAAAATAAAAAATTAAAAAAATCCAATAGTTTATCCCTGACTGGAAAATTCGTAGTTGTTCTTAAATATATGAGCATTTTTGACAAGTCTGCCAAATTATAACCAAAGAAAATTAAAACTGTGCAGAAGAAGCATTTTTATGCAATATATAAAAAATAAAATGTAATTGTCAATAACTTTGAAGCCAATTAAGTAACCAACTTCAATATTTTATTAATATGTGCTTGTGTTTAAAGTTTGCTAGTTGCTTTACGTCGCACCGGCACAGATAGGTCTTATGGCGACGATGGGACAGGAAAGTGCTAGGAGTGGGAAGGAAGCGGCCGTGGCCTTAATTAAGGTACAGCTACAGCATTTGCCTGGTGTGAAAATGGGAAACCACGGAAAACCATTTTCAGGGCTGCCGACAGTGGGGTTCGAACCTATTATCTCCCGAATACTGCATACTGGCAGCACTTAAGCGACTGCAGCTATCGAGCTCGGTGTTTTAAGTTTGGTTTTGATAAGTGGTAAATTGTGAAAGTTCAAAATAAGAGTCATGACTGATTATCTGACAAAATGCTTGAGTCACGAAAAACAGATGAGTATGAACTATTTTCTTTAAAATTAGAATCCTAACTTAACTTAGTGAGCTCCAGGTGAACCGTTGAGGGAGCGTGTTCTATTTTAAGGGCCATTCTCCGCCTTGACGATAGTCTATAATGAAGTGGAATAAATCATCTTCCTAAGGTGAAAGAGTTACTGATATAGACTGAGTAATTCGAGAGAAAAAGCAAACTCACAGACTTCTTCTTCATAATATTAGCACAGACAAGAGCCATTGATCATGCCTTTTTTCTCTTAACATATTTTCGTAACATCAAAGGCGGAATGAGGTGGTGATGAATTTTTGTACCTCTTCCTCAAAAATGTTGTATGATTTTTCGCACATACATATTCCTACTATACTTTGATAACAAAATGACGAAATTAGGTTCAATTAGAAAAAAGCATCTATGATGTTAACGTGAATAGTTCCCAAAAATACGACAATTTTACAGGAGAGAGTAAATATTTTTCGGGAATGTCTCTAATGATCTTATATCAATATATTCATAAGGTATCCCTGAATAACCTCCGAAAGTTTGCCGGTCGTGTTCGTCTTCACCCTGAATATTGCAGGACATTCCCAGCTGTCAACTGTCAGTAGTCGCTTAAATATTAAAACACGTTCTTAAATGAACATTACGTTCGAAAATGAATGATGTTTTCTTCCATTAAACACAGTTGCACTATTTTACTGATGAACTATGTCTCCTGGACTGGACGGCCAGATGACAGGCTTGCCGTTCGATTCCCAGCTGGGTCGAGGATTATAACTACATGTGGTTAATTCCTCTTGCACGGGGACTGGGTGTTTGTGTTTTGTCTTAATACACATCTACATGCAACACACCCACGCAATAGTGAATACATCCCTGTACATAGATTTTGCGTCAGGAAGGGCATTCGGTCGTAAATCTAGGCCAAATTACACCAACTTTCGACCCCAATAAATTAGTAAAAAGTCAAGAAGGAGAAGACTTTTAATAAATCTAAATCGCTCCGAGGTGGTGAGCTCTCCTGCCTATCTTAAATCTCTGGCAGTATCGGGAATCGAACCCGGGCTACCGAAGAAGTGATATAATAGCTCTAACTGTTACGCTACGGAGGCAGACAGATTTCCTGTGCTACGTGAGGTGATGCCTGGCGGGTAGGCGACTGTTCGAAGAGCTATGTGTGCGCTTCACTGATTGTGACTTCTTAATTATTTACGATTACACACACTTTTGGAAAAAATATAATAGATGCCCATTCTTTCGTTCTTGTCTTTAGTCACCCAGCGACTTGGCCTAAGCTTTGGGTGGCACAGCTCTGAACTTACATTCCGGAGATGATGGGATCGAATCTCTACCGTCGGCAGACCCCAAGATGGTTTCCCGTGGTGTCCCATTGTCACACCAGGTAAATACTCTGGGGCTGTCACATTAATTAATGCAACGGCCGCTACCTTCCTAACCTTGTGTCACAAAAAACCTTCGATGTATTAGCTCGAAGTTAAACCTGCAGAGTTTCGACCAGGAATTCACATTCTATCAGGAATTTGTTGAGTTATTTCTGGGACAAAGGAAACAAACTAATGCTAATATTGTACTCACAGTGTCCATTGTGCGCACTTCACTGACTGTGAATTTTTAATTGTTTACGAAAACACAGCCTTGCTTATTACGTCGTTGGTGAGAGAAAGAAAGCAAGTGTAATGTGTACTCACTGGCCATCCTGCGGGAAGAGCGCCACAGCTTGGAGAAGTCTGTCAACCTGTCCGCTACAACGCCCCACATGATCGTGTTACATGTCAGCTGGACGCGCACACAGCTAACAGCCAAGCACTCACTGCACGCACCACGCCGCAACTGAGACGAGCGTACAGCGGCCGCGCGGTCTGGGCTACAGGTGGGGAGAGGAGGGGGGAGTCAAGGGCGCAGTGGCGCACGCGACCTGCTAGAGCATTGCCTTCCTCAGCTTCCGCGCTCACAACAGTGACCCAGTGAAGGATACTGTCTGCTAATTTCTGGGTTTGTTTGGTTTTGTTTTCCGCGAAGAAAGAGACATCGTGTTTGTTGTATTCACTTTGAGTTCACTATCAGAATGAAGTGATCGGACTCAAACCTGCAGCTGACTGAGCTCCCAATGACCAGTCTTTTTTCTTTCTTAATCCGTTTATCCCCACGGTTGGTTTTTCCCTCGGACTCAGCGAAGGACCCACCTC
Source organism: Anabrus simplex (assembly GCF_040414725.1). Lineage (NCBI taxonomy): Eukaryota > Metazoa > Arthropoda > Insecta > Orthoptera > Tettigoniidae > Anabrus > Anabrus simplex. Next base: position 734,050,462 of record NC_090265.1, read on the forward strand.
TACCGCCTCAAGGGCAGTGTCCTGGAGAGTGAGACAGTGGGTCGGTGATACAACCGGGGGGTAGGACCAGTACCTCGTCCAGGAGACCTCACCTGCTATGCTGTACAGGGGGATGGGAAGATTGGAAGGGATGGCAAGGAAAAAGGAAGGGAGTGGCCGTGGCCTGAAGTTAGGTACCATCCTGGCATTTGCCTGGAACAGAAGTGGGAAACCACGGAAAACCACTTCGAGGATGGCTGAGGCTGGAATCGAACCCCCCTCTACTCGACTGACCTCCCTAGGCTGAGTGGACCCCATTCCAGCCCTCGTACCACTTTTCAAATTTCGAGGCAGAGCCTGGAATCCAACCCGGGCCTCCGGGCGTGGCAAGTAATCACGCTAACCACTACACCAGAGAGGCGGACATTATTATTATTATTATTATTATTATTATTATTATTATTATTATTATTTTATTTTATTTTATTTTATTTTATTTTATTTTATTTTATTTTATTTTATTTTATTTTATTTTATTTTATTTTATTTTATTTTATTTCTTTTTTTCGCTAGGGCCATCCAGGACCATGTTAAGTCTTGTTACTTTTGGCAGTGAACCTTGTTTTCTTTTGAGCCCAGACTTCCCTCATTCTTTCTGAGTAGGCTGCTTGCGTTCCCCTGTCCAAGGGACACCGTGTCTTCTTTCCGGTTGTTAGTCTCGGTTTAGCCCATTCCTCACTATCCTTTTTCTTTTTTCGGAAAAGACCTCTGTCAAAGGCGTCTTCCGGTTTGATCTGTAGCACTTGAATAATAATAATAATAATAATAATAATAATAATAATAATAATAATAATAATAATAATAATAATAATAATAATAATTTTTTTTTTGCGAGGGAGTGTGGAAAATCTTTCATAAGACGCTTGTGAGGGTCCGCACTCAACAAGTGTGTGGAGATTCTTACCCACTAAAAACCACACTCCCTTTTCCCACGACGTTTATCTCCGCCCCGGAACCGCTCTCGCATTACTTCAGGGCGGATGTCGTGCTTAATGCATCTTGTGCTCCATCTTCCTTCTTCTGCTTTACTATCTGTCGTAATCGTCCAGGTCCTTCTTCTTCTGACGCAGAATATTTTCTACGTAGACTGCCACCTGGTCCCAAGATTCTCGACTTCGTAGCATTACTGACACGATCCCTTCTGGCGTCAATTCTCCGTGCATAACTTCTAAGCATCTTCTTTGTGGCAGCCAATGAACACACACAAAGAAAGTATGTGATACGTCATCGATATCGCCGCAGTATATGCACACCGGACTAGTTGCTAGCCCTAGCCTATGAAGAAATTTTCGGAAGTATCCATGACCTGTCAGGAACTGTGTGAGATAGTAGTTCACTTCACCATGATTTCGGGCAACCCATACGCCCAGAGAAGGTATCAGTCTTTTCGTCCATTTCCCTCTAGAATCATCTTCCCATCTTGTTTGCCATCGTTGCATTCTGCGACTATGAGCCAAAGCCTTTGCCCTTTTCCTTCCTAGCTCTTCTTGTGTGAACCAAATTTCTTGTCTTTCGAAGGCCAACAAGTCAATGGGAGCTACTGCTGCTACTACTAGAATCGCGGGTTCTGATACTGTGCGATATGCGCAAGCAATTCGTAAAGCTGCTCTCCGTTGTACAGCCGCAATTCTTCTCCGATATTTCACAATTTTTAACGATTCAGCCCAAATTTCCGAACCGTATAGCAGTATCGATTGAACAATTGACATGAGAAGCCGCCTTTTACTAGATATCGGTCCCTTGATATTTCCCATGAGTCTGCTCAGTGCAGTCATGGTTTTCGCTGCCTTATCTGTTACCCGTTGGATGTGGTCCCAATATGTAAGCTTAGTATCAAGCGTTACACCAAGATATTTTGTGCTCCTAGTTGTTTCGATGGCTATCTGTCCGATCTGCATCGGTACAACAGTATTAATCCTTTTCCTCGTCAGGAGGACAATTTCCGTTTTGTGATCTGCGAGTTCTAACTTGTGATTTATCATCCATTCTTTGACACGTCGCATCACCTGATTCAATTTAAATTGAGCCAGCTCTAGGTTACGGGTTACTATCACAGCAGCCACATCATCAGCATAACCCACAAGTTTTACATCTTCTGGCATCTCCAGCCGTAATAAATCATCATACATGATGTTCCAAAGGTGTGGTCCGAGAATTGAGCCTTGCGCTGCACCAGCTGTGAGCCGTTTTCTTCTCTGACCGTCTTCCGTGTCGTATAACAATGTACGGTCTTTCAAATAGTCTCGCAGTATATACATGAGATATTCTGGTAGCTTGAAAGTTTCTTCTAGAGCTTCCAAAATATCACTCCATCTTGCCGAGTTGAAGGCATTTTTAACATCTAGAGTCACAAGAAGCGTCAGTTTCCTAGAATAATGATTACCCGTTTGAGCTCGTTCTGCTGTCTTCACCACTTCCTTCACAGCATCTAGCGTTGAGTGACCTCTGCGAAATCCATGTTGTTGGTCGGATAGGTCGCCAGCTAATCGGACTGCTGCTAGTATTCTCGGTTGTAGGAGCTTCTCTAAACCTTTTCCGGCAGTGTCCAGCATACATAGAGGTCTGTAACCCCCAGTTTTCCCTTTACTGATCAGAACCAATCTAGCTATCTTCCAACGAAAGCTAAAAATTCCCGCTTTCAAACAATGATTATACATTCTCAACAGCAGTTGAGGACATAATTCGGCTGCCACCTTTAGTACTTCTGCTGGAATACCATCTGGACCAGGGGCTTTCTTATTTCTAAGGGAATTAATTGCTGTTATCAATTCTTCAATTGTAAAAGGTGGTACATTGTCTAGTTCTTTCTCGGCCTCATCATCAATCCTCTCTGCATGATCAGGGAATAGTGTGTGTACTATTTCTTCCATGGTGCGTGGATCCATGATAGGGCTTGGTAGCATCCCGAATTTCTTCATGACAATTTTATACCCTAATCCCCATGGATTTTCATCCACTTCCTTGGACATTTCCAACCACTTGTCGGCTTTACTCTTTTTAATTGTATTTCGCAGTCTTTTCTTCATAGTCTTATACTCTACTGAGAGAGCTGCGTCGTTATGTCGTGCTCTTTGTGTCCTTCGTCTGAGTCGCAGGCATTGTTTCCTCAACTCAGCAATTTCTTCATTCCACCAATATGCTGGACGCTTGCCTTTCCGTTTTTTGATTCTGGTCATTGATGCGTCGCATGCTTGCTGAAGGAGTCTCATGGTGTGTTCCACGCATTTATTAGCAATAATGCTTCTTTTGCCTCCGTGACATGTATCCGTCATACAATCCATTCCATTCTGTATTACTTCATGAAATTTTTCTCTGTCCATAGTGGCTATGTTCCATCTTTCTGACTTGGGCGTGGTAATCCTTAGATTCGGAGTCTCTGGAAGTACACGAAAAGTGATATACTGATGATCGCTTCCAGTATATTCTTCAATTACTCGCCATTCAGTTATCCTAGACGCAATGTCTTCAGAAGCAAAGGTTACATCTGGTATGGTTCCCTGACACCCTGGTCGCCGAAAGGTTGTCACATTACCAACGTTGATAACCATTAATCCCAATCTCGCGACCATCTCCATTGTACGCCGCCCTCTAGAATCTGTTTGAGGCATGTTCCATTCAACTGCTTGAGCATTAAAATCACCAGCAACAACTAGGTTAGTGTTCATCCCTTGCAGAGTATCTTCAAGCCCATCTAGTTTTGTCTGGAAGTCAGAAATAGCCTCGTTCGGGGTAAAATAACAGCTGACAAAAATTACCTTCTCAACTTGGACCCAGACGAACCCATCTCCGCATCCTTGATTTGTAACTGAGTATTTTCCAAGGTCTGGTACCCATATCGCAGCTGTCCCTAGATTGTCTGAAAACCAGCCTGGTTGTTCTCTGTCTTGATATTGTTCGCTGAGAATCAAGATGTCTGCTCCTATCTCATAGATTATCTGCGTCAATAGATCATTGGCAGTTAGACTCCTGTGTATATTGGCTTGAAGGATCTGTACCATTCACCACCGAAGGTACACCTTCTCCGATCAATTGAACTGTGCGCCTTGTAGACGACCATCTGTGATGTAAACCTTGAAATGTGTATCTACAGAAATTTGGGCCTTTAATCTTCAGATGTCTCTACTGTCGACTTACAGCATGCGTTCCATCTGGCGGGATTACGGACTATTAATTTTTCAAGAGAAATTTCTATTTTCAAGATTTGTACACCTGAAGTGTTTGTAGATTTTTTTAAATGTGGTGAGGGTGTCAACACTTGAAAGGCTTCCTTTTTCCTTATGTTATGGACCAATCAGAAATTTTTGCATATATTTTCGTAGCCAATTAAAATTGGGGGTGTGTACAGGCTTTCTGCCTAGAGAGTTCTGGAACTTCCCCCTCTGCTATACAAACTGAGCGCTTTTGTCGTCTTCGTCGCTCCGGTCTTAGAGTGCATACGGTATAATCGGAGCCTTGCCCGGCGTCGGAAGTCCCACCAACTCAAGGTAATGGCAGACATATTTTAAATATATGATAGCTCCAGAAAGTTTACTTGAGGGGAAGGTTCCGAAATTCTTTCTTAATCTAAAATTCTAAAGTTTAATATCACCTTTTAAATGTAAATTTTCAGGCAAGTTTAAGGACTTTATTTAAATCCCTGCTGGGAAATATATAATTTAGGAAATAAAGAGTGTTCAACCTCTATTAATTCCCATTCGACTTGGTATGGGGGTGACTATGATATTTTAAAACTCTAGATTCTTCAGACAGTATTGAGAGTTAATATTTCGCCTTCTAATCACTCTGTGTAGTATAGACTTAGCCTATGTAATTTCGGCCCATAAGCCCACATAGGATTTTAAGTGCAATTCAAAAGGAGTGCAAGTGTTCCGCCTTCTAGCATCTCGTTCATGGCTGATTCTCTGAGACCTTTTTCTTTGTGCATTTAGGCCATTCAGTATGGGCACTTATTTCCCCTGTTTAAATTCTGGTTATTTATAGATAATTGTGGATCAGACTGTCGAGCAGAAATGACAGTGAGTATTGTTTTCGAAGTGATCTAATGTAATATTTGGATAAGAAACTTGTGCCTTTGAGAGGCCGGGCTGTAGTAGAGTTTGGAGCTCACTCTCCTAGAGTGTAAATTGAGTGGAGCAATTGTGCTCTTTGACATGCCATAGTGTGTACCTTTAGAGCTATAACGATCATTCTTTGTAAATTGTAGAACCTGATCTGGACTTACAGCCTAGCCTTGCTATACGAGCTCCTGAACTGTTATTGTTCTTACGTATTCAGATCATCTATCACATTTTAAAATCAGGAAAAGAAAAAAGGAAAGAAGAGAAGTTTCAAAATTTAGTGTTTTAAATTATGCTCTCATCTTTTCACTGTCCACCCATTCACGCCCCCACCTTCTGACACCTCCGTAGACCACAATATTTCCGTAACAATAATAAAATAATAATAATAATAAAATAATAATTACATAAAGAGAGATTTATAAAAGAAAGTTTTAAGAATGGAAGTATTCCATGGGAGAATAAAATTGAAAGCCGGCCCAAAGTGGTCTGAGGGGAGAAGGATTGTTGAAGGAATACTGGAAAGAAGGGAAGAGGGAACAACCAGGAAGGATGAAATGAAATTGGCATGAGGGCCCCAGCAGGCGCCATCGTACCAAAATATAATAACAATAATATGGCACCAGACTAGGCCTACTTTTGTTAATAATAATAATAATGATGATGGTGATGATGACCGCCTCGGTGGTGTAGTGGTTAGTGTGATTAGCTGCCACCCTCGGAGGTCCACATTGGATTCCCAGTTCTACCACGAAATTTGATACATGGCACGAGGGCTGGAACGGGGTATACTCAGCCTCGGGAGGTGAACTGAGTAGAGCGGGGTTTGATTCCCACCTCAGCCATCAACGAAGTCGTTTTCCACGGTTCCGTACTTCTTCTTCAGGCAAATACCGGAATGGTACCTATCTTAAGGCCACGGCCGCTTCCTTCTTCCTTGTTTATCTCTTCCTATGTTCCCCTCCCCCCACAACGTCCCTGTTCAGCATTGCAGATGACGCCGCCTCGGCGAGATATTGGTCCTCCTCCCCAGTTTTATGCCCCGTCCCAAAGTTTCACGCTCTAGGACACTGCCGTTCACGAGGTAAAGGTGGCATCATTCGCTGAGTCCGAGGGAAAACCATACCTATAGGGTAAACGGATTAAGAAATAATAATAATAATAATAATAATAATAATAATAATAATAATAATAATAATAATAATAATTCAAAGACTAGACAATGAAAGACTAAGTCAAGAATATGTCTTCTCCTACCGATTCTCCCGTATGTTGTGGCATCGCGGGTGCGAACTGTGGCGCACATGAGCATTTGGCCCTGTTTTACGACCGGATGCCCTTCGTGACACCAACCCTATATGGAGGGATGTAACCATTATTACGTGTTTCTCTGGTGGTTGGTAGTATGATGTGTTATCTGAATATTAAGAGGAGAATGTTGGGTCAAAGAGAAACACCCACTCCCCGAGCCAGAAGTATTATCACACCCGATTAGCTGGAGACAAGAAATTGTTCCCAAAGGCGGACGAACCAGTTTGGCCAACGGCATTAGGATGCAAAAGGCAAAGAGAAACCACTGCATTAAAGATCATGAGCGATATTCCAATAAATTCACACGGCACGGATATGCTCAATGTAAAATATTCCGGAATTTCTATTCCCCAATCGGATCTACGGGGGGGGGGTGCTTTGAACAATGCTGTGAGTAATATTGAACTGGACAGTCCTGGAAAAGATAAGTCTATAACAACAAAATTTTAGTGGATACTGGAATGTATGTTCAGTCCGTCAGCGATGCCGCTGGTGGGATCCTCAACAGCTCTGCCATCAGCTTCATAGATGTCGTAGGCATCACTGACGAGGCGTACTAGGGAAATGAGGAGTGATGTAGTTTCCCGTTGCTTTCCTCACCGAGGTAGCATTGCTATTACATATCAGCCTGCCAAGCCCACTGAAATGCATACACCAACCAACCCTATGAGTAACATTTTCACACCATTCATGGCAGGGACTGGCTGCATAAGGATTGGCATTACTAGCATCTCTCATACCTCAGTCACTTTCATATTGTCAAAGGCAAGGATAAGGCAGAGACAGATCTATGAAAGTAACAAATACCAGCCTATACCAGAAGACATAGTGCACTGTAAACAGTAGGTCCTACCAGCAAAGGCGGTACTGGAATGTACGCAGTTTATATATGACCGGAAAAGTTGCAAACGTGGAGGCAGAGAGATGCAGATTGAAAATTGACATCCTTAGATTGAGTGTGACAAGATGGCCTGGATATGGAAATCAGAATACAAAGGAAGGGCATATGTACTTTTCTGGAGGAACAGACACCAATCATAGGTATGGAGTTGTCGTGCTTGTCTCATCAATGATTGCAAAATCAGTTTTAGATTTTGTACCACTGAGTGAACGAGTGATGCTATTGAGAGTTCAAACATCACATCGGATTATGAACATCATTCAGGTACATGCACCAACTGCTGACAAAGGTGAACTTACAAGAAGCAATGAAGCTCATCAAGAAGGGAGAGGTAACACTGGTCTTGGGAGATTGGATCTGGTGCAGAAAATAATATAGTGGGCAACTATGGTCTTGGAATAAGAAATTTCAGAGGAGATAGACTGATACAGTTTTTGCAGAACATGACTTGTTCATTTCTAACACCTTCTTCAAGTTTCCTCGTAGGCGACTGTACACATGGACTTCACCATCCAGTGATGCTGAAAATATTATAAGGAATAAAATTGCATTTGGGTAGGTCAACTTCTAAAGAAATATGTGACATCCATGAAAACGTATCCTGGTGCTGATATTAATAGTGATCATAATCCAGTAGTAATGGATTTCAGAATTCTTCGATTTAGAAAAGCTAAAGAAATGCTCCACCATCCAAACGTGTTGATATCAAAAAACTAGTGCATCAGGATGTAGGAGTCAGAGTGAGAAATGCTCTGGAAGAAAAGATGAAAACAATAGAAAAAACAAATCCCACAGAAGTGGAATCCACATGGAATTCCGTCAAAGACAGCATGATTGAAGTCCAAGAGATTCGCATAGGACACATTAACAACAACAAAAGCAGAATTGGATGACAGAGGAAATTCTGGAACTGATGAATGAAAGAAGGAAGTATAAAACAAAATATCGAATTCAGTACAAAGAATTGAACAAAACCATACGTAGAAAATACAGAGAAGCTCGAGAAATGTGGATGTCTGACAAATGCAAGGAACTTGAGATCATTCAAGAAAAGCATGATGTGTTCAATCTACATAAGAAGGTAAAGGACCTTAATGGTTTATAACGGAAACGACTTGGCCAAATTCTGAGAAATGACAAGAATTAAATCATCTTAGGTGTAGAAGAGAAGCTAAGAAGGCAGGAATACATCAAATTTCTTTTTCAAGATGATAGGGATGATCCCCCACACCTGATGAGAAAATAAATGAAATTTGCCCTGAAGTAATTAAGAATGAAGTTGTACATGCTATAAAAATTCAGAAGAACGGTAAAGCCACGGGTCCAGATGGAGTTTATGCCGAAGTTCTTAAAGTCATGGTAGAACAGGAATCTACCGGCCTTGACATCATAACATTATCATTTAATCAAATCTATGCCTCAGGCTAAAATCAACATTCATTCCGCCGCCGAAGAAGTTCAACTCATCTCGTTGTGATGACTACCGTTTGATAAGTTTGATGTCTCATGTACTCAAAATTTTCCTCCGGATCATACACTCTCGAATATATAAGAAATGTGAATCTTGCATGGATCAGAGTCAATCTGGTTTTAGGAATGGTCTTGGCACGCGTGAAGCACATTTCTTCTTAAATATGTGTTAACACAGCGGTGCATGGATTTGAACGTGGATGTTTATGCTTGTTTTATAGACTAAAAAGGCATTTGACTGTGTTAAACATGAAAAGTTAATCACGATTCTTCAACAACTCGGTATTGATCGCAATGATCGATTTATAATCAGTTACATATACTGGAATCAGACAGCAGATGTCAAAACTGATCAAGGAATTTCAGGAACAACTTCAATCAGAAAATCTGTACGTCACGGTTGCGTATTATCTCCTCTTCTGTTCAATATTTATCCTGAGGCAATCTTCAAAGAAGCATTGGCGGAGGAATCACGATAAATGGAAACGTTTTTAACAACATTAGATATGCGGATGACACTGTCGTCATAACGGATGAGCTACCTGCGCTTCAACGCATGATAAACCACCTCGTTCAATGCAGTGAGGAATACGGCCTAACACTTCCAAAACCAAGGTTATGGTATTCTCTTAAAGGAAAAAACAAATAATCCTCACAATAAATGGAAAAACAGTTGAGCAAGTATCCTCATTCAAATATTTAGGCACTATTTTGGACAGTCAATGTGACTCTAAGAAAGAGGTTAAATCTAGAAGAGAATAATTCATTGATATGAGAAAATTCCTCATACGATCAGACCACAGCTTATCACTGAGAATCAGAATGATCTCTGTGAAAGTTGGACCTTGGACCCAAATTCTGATAAATGAATTGAGGCATTTGAAATGTATTTATACAGACGTATTCTCGTATACCATGGATTCTGGAAGTTTCGAAGTCCTTCGCCAGATGGAAAAGCAAAGAGATTTATTGCTTGTTATAAAACAACGAAAAACAAGATACTTGGGGCATATTATAAGTGGCGATAAATACCAGTTACTACAATTAATTATTGAAGGGAAAATTCATGGGAAAAGGCCTATTGAAAGACGAAGAAACTCGTGGTTGAAGGATATACAAAGATCGGAGGAGGTCTTTCATGCTGCAATATCAAGATCAGAAATGGCCGTGTGGATCGTCAACCTCCGTTCGGAGACGTCGTCTTAAGAAGATTACAACACCCGACCCGACCGGGAATCGAACCCCGGACGCTCTGAACCGAAGGCCCCAATGCTGACCATTCTGCCAAGTAGCCGGACAAGGTCAAGAATAACTGGATAATAGAATTTCAAGAAGACCTTCAAGAAATCAGCATAACAGGTGAACTTATATGGGACATGTTGGGGAACAAACATCCTTTTGCTGAAAAACCCAAGATGAGAAACACAGCGAGAGGATGGACAGATTCTGGGAAGACAAGAAAGCGGATCCATCTGCTCCTATAATCTCGCTATAATCCACAGCCTGTTTGCACTCAGTCGACCAGGTTACCACCATCTAGCGGCGAGGATAGGAACTGTGCCGGCTGTCGAAACTTGTCGCACTCCTCAGCTGCAATGGTTAATGACTGGCAGATGAAATGATTTTGGAGAGTGTTGCTGGAATTGAAGATGACAGGGAAAACCGGAATACCCGGAGTAAAACCTGTCCTCCCTCCGCTTTGTCCAGCACAAATTTCACATGGAGTGACCGGGATTTGAACAACGGAACCCAACGGTAAGAGGCCGGCCTGCTGCCGCCTGAGCCACGGAGACTCAAACACACGCTACACTGTCGGTCATTTGCCCTCACAAGATGCTCAGAAAGGGACGGAGTTGTCTCAATTGAAAACCAGCAAATGCCACTGACTTCAACGAGAATTGGATCCCTTAACATCACAAAAGTTTTGTTTTATCCACCGCCGAAGACCTCAAATGTGTAACGAAGTGAAGCTGATTACTATTCCTCTCATACCTCCCTAATTTATATCCAGAGTGTCAGCTCCGTGGCTGGATATGACAAACCTTGACGCAGTTTGCCCGCTTTTGACGTCACGTCATTTCCTTTCATCTGCTCGTTCGATTCTGACGTCACCTTCCCCTCACCTTACATCCTTCTGACTGGAATCTATCCGATTCCGTCTTCCTCTGCATTTTAAGTACTCTGAGCGACCATCTCCCTTTATAAGTGCAATGAGCTTTGAAAGCATTCTTGAAACTCAACTTCCACAAATGGTAAGCATCATAACACAGCCGATATGGCTAAAATCTCCACATATAAATGACAAATACCAGCCACGCACTCATCCTCCAACGAAGGTAATAATATATACATGCATCTTGTATGCCTTTCACCGTTCAGTCTGCAAGCCTCTGTGAATGTACGAACCGCCACCACAATCCTCTATTTGTAACTAGTTCTTCGGTCTCGTTTATTTCTATAGCCCTTAAATCGTTAGAAACTAAGTAACCACCATCGTCTTACCCAGTCCATTATTCTCGTGCGTAACCTATCCTTCTCCATTCGGCTCACATGACCCCATAGCTTCATTCATAGAGTTCATTCCTAACTTAACCTTTATCTCCTCACTCCGAGTACCCTCCTGCCATTGTTCCCACGCGTTTGTGTCTGTTGTTTCTAACTTATGAATAAGATAATCTGAGTCCACCCAGCTTCTTTCACTCCCGTGAAGCAAATTTGGTCTGAAAACAGACAGATGTAAAGACAATTTCGTCCAGAAGCTGACTTCCTTCTTACAGAATTCTGTTGATCGCAAGTGCGAGCTCAGGCTTGATTGAATTTCACTACACTGAAATTCCTGGGAAAACACACATCCTAGAGTTGAAATTATCTACCTTTTCCACCTTTGTATCCCCAATATGACATTCAATTCTCTTGAATTTCTTACCTATTGACATCAATTTAGTCTCAAAAAGGCTAATTTTCATACGGTAATAATACTGTATTCTCCTCCTCAGTTGTATCCCACGATCCAAAGTCTCACGCTCCCTTGAGGCGGTAGAGGCAAGTCGGAGCGAAGAACAAACCCTGCGCGGTAAACTGGTTAAGAAATAAAGTAATAATAATAATAATAATAATAATAATAATAATAATAATAATAATAATAATAATAATAATAATACACAAATTTGCGCAAATGAAACGTTTGAGATCAAAATAGTATAAGCATTTTTTTACAAGTTGCTTTACGTCGCACCGACACAGATAGGTCTCAAGGCGACGATGGGACAGGAAAGGGCTAGGAGTGAGGAGGAAGCGGCCGTGGCAAGGAGGAAAGCTGAACAAATATTGATTCCGCGTGGTCCTAACTGACCCATCAGCGCATAAAATAATAATAATAATAATAATAATAATAATAATAATAATAATAATAATAATAATAATAATAATAATAATAATAATAATAATAATAATAATAATAATAATAATAGCAGTTAATGAGTAGAACGAATTGACTTATTTCCCTTAATTCCAGGTGGAACGCAGGGCCTCGAGCTCGTTTTATCTGCCGCCGATGTCTTGTTAACTCCGGCTCTCTCCCTGTCTATGGTTCACTTCCAGGTAATCCTCAGTCTGCCTCGCCGGTGACTACATTGAGGATGCCTTGTGATACTTTCTTGTGGTCTTCTCTGGGGGTGCCCAATCCATCTCCATTTTCTGTTCCTGTATGGAACTTTGACTTGTGGCCTCCCAAAGGTCTTTGTCTGAGAAGGTCTTTGGCCACCATATTCTCATAATGTACCTCAGACACCGATTTATAAAAGTCTGTAACCTTGTCTTTGGTCACTTTCCAGGTCTCACTTGCATACAGTAACACAGATTTAACATTTGAGTTGAATAATGAGTGGATTGAGTAGATCATTAACTGTTTTTGCCGGTCCGGAGGCCACATAAAGGAGGAGGGCTGTCGTCAGGAAGGGCATCCGGTCGTAAACATTACTGCCAAAAATCAAACAACACCCAGAATACATCTTGAGGCAACCTCTAGGGCTCAAAACCTTACTTGTAATTTTTAGATCGACTACGGTTGATCTCCCTATAACCTTCAACTGATAAGATGATGGAACAAACAGCTAACAAGGCTTCTACCGCAGGCCCCAGCAGATATAGTAAGTTCTCTCGGTCATCGGCTTCTGGGGGACCTAGAACATCATGCGGGAATGTGTCGGAGCTTCCCAAATCTCTCAAACCGAGATGCAAGCACTTTATAGGAACTTTATTTATCAGAACATCACACAAAATTGGAAAACTGATGCAATTAACAGTTTAGTAGATTCTACAAAGGACTGCCGGCAATATCCACATCCACTTAACGTTCACAATTTGGCACAGCATTCGCAGTCAGAAAAACTATCACTGATTCCGTGCTAAATTTCACATCTCCTACCAAAAGAATTTCACTTCATTCCATTACATCGGGAAACAAGGCATGTACATTAACCAATGCACATAAAAACTATAATCGAAAAGATCCGCAAAAGGTACATGAATTCTGGGAGCTGCTAGAGGAGGTAACAAACAGGACGCCACGTCAAAGTGCTGATGGGAGACTTTAATGCACACGTTGGTACAAAAAAGAAATTTAGGAGAAAAGTGGGATTATATCCAGCACTTAAAAGTACAAACTAAAATAGTCGAAGATTAATTGACTTCTGTCAAACGTTTGATTTAAAAATGATGTCAGCACAATTTCTGGCACTATGCAACAGGAAGAAAACTTGGATATCCCCCAATCATCAGCAAGGCGAATTTCAAATTGATCCTGTAGCAGTCACCAGGTAGAATCAGAGAGAAATAATGAATGTTAAAATCAAAAAAGGAGTTATATATTCAGACCATCACTTGTCACTAGTAAAAGTAAAATTTCAAGCAAATAAAGTCAAATGAGAACTTTTAGAATACCAAAATCCTTAAACTAAGTACAGATATCTTTCTTAGAAATTTGCCTTCACATAAATCAGCTAATTGTAACAACTTCAAATATTCAATACACCAGGCATCGCAAAAGATTGGAACGTCAATAAGAAGAAGAACACATAGATGGTGGAATGACACCTGTGACACAGGCTCAAGACACGGCAACGATGGAACTCTCACAAATCAGGAATCAAATGCCAGGACTTGTTTAATATTCAAAAACAAACGTCAAAAACCATTAGAACATGAAAACCGTAAATACGAACTTGCTGGACTGGTAGAAATTGGTCAAGAATTCAATAAAAACAATACCAGAAACTACAATAAGAAATTTAAAGAAGAACTTTACAATTATAGTAAAGCTTATGCTTCAAACGTCCAGATAGAACAATAGGAACAAATAACAAGGAAACCCGCATACTCCTTGCAAACTACTTTCAGATGATGCTGGACGGTGGAAGTCTCAATGACCAATTTGCTTTCGAGAAACTCACACCAAATCCTGACTCAGCACCCCCCACATTGGAAGGGGTTAAACTAATAATTCGGAACTTAAAAGACAACAAAGTACCAGATAAAGATAGTAGAGATGCAGAAATGTTGAAATTATGTGGTGACAAACTGGCCCTGATACTCCACGAAATATTACAGGACATCTGACATAGTGAGAACATCCCCAAAGATTGGGAGTGTGCATTGATTCACCCACTTCATAAGAAAGGTGACACATCAGTTATGGATAACTACAGAGGAATTTCTCTACTGTCGATCATCTATAAAATTCTCTCTAAAGTTCTGCGTAATGGGTTGGAATAAAACTTGATCCACTTTGCCCAGCACAAATCTCCCATGCAGTGACCGGGATTTGAACCATGGAACCCAGCGGCGAGAGGCCGGCGTGCTGCCGCCTGAGCCATGGAGTTAATAATAATGTTACTGGTTTTACGTGCCATTAAAAACTTTTACGGTTTTCGTAGACGCCGAGGTGCTGGCAGAAGTAAACCTACCGACACGAAGCTGACGTATTTGAGCACTTTCAAATACCACCGAACTGATCCAGGATCGAACCTGCCAAGTTGGGGTCAGAAGGCCAGCGCCTCAACCGACTGAGCCACGCAGACCGGCAGCCGCAGAGGCTCTACCTGATAAATATACAACTAATGTAATTATTATTGATAACTGAGAGACCTATGAACGAGCCCTCATACCACCATACTCTAGAGAAATTATTATTTCTTTCGTGTTAGCTTCTGAAGGGAGTGAGTTAGGGGCACGCAGCTGTGAGTTGGCATCCAGGACATAGCGTGTTCGAACGCCACCGTCGAGAGCCCTGAAGATGGTTTTCCGTGGTTCAGGTTTTCACATCAGGCAAATGATGTGGTCACGACCGCTTCCTTTCCACTGCTAGCCCATCGTCACCGCAAGAACTATCTGTGTGGGTGCGACGTGAAGACAAAAGTCCACAGTTCTACCGTTCAGGCAAGCAACTCAATATTGAAAACGTCCTACGTATATGAGTTACGAATTTTAGGTAAATAAAATATGAAATGAAATGGCGTATGGATTTTAGTGCCGGGAGTGTCCAAGGACATGTTCGGCTCGCCGGGTGCAGGTCTTCTGATTTGACTCCCGTAGGCGACCTGCGTGTCGTGATGAGGATGAAATGATGATGAAGACAACACATACACCCAGTCCCCGCGTCAGCGAAATTAACCAATGATGATTAAAATTCCTGACCCTGCCGGGAATCGAACCCGGGACCCGCTAATCATTTAGCCATGAAGCCGGACAATACAGTATGAGAATATGTTATTTATTTATTCCTAAAAATTACAATCCTTTTCTTAATGACCATTATCTGTTCGATTATATTAGCAGTTTGCCTTTTTCCTACCACTTTGAGCGCTAATATGAGTCGATGCAGAGTTTCACTTAAGCACTTATAACTACATTCCGTATGGACATTTTTTCAAAAATCAACAAACGCCTGAGGGGATTGAACCAAGGAACAGATTACGTAAAGAATTAGGTAAATAATTTTATTTGGCTATGATTTGAATCAAAAAGGAAAAGGGTGAAGAAACCAAAGATTTTAGGCTGTTTTTCCGGAACTGCATTTAGGCCGGATGTGATTTTCAAAATTTATTTTTTAGTTTGATAGAGCTATCCAATATTCACAATTTGAAACCTTTTTGTGCCCTTTAGCCCTTTAACATTCAGCACAATTGAGGAAATTGCTTAGTTTTACGTTTTTCGTAGTTTTTCTTTGCCTGCTAAGAAAAGCTTTTAACATTGAAACATAGGTTCTCAGTCAGTTTCCTCATTCAATGTAATGAATCCTACACCTGTTGAGTCCGAATTCCACACAGATGCCTCTCGCGAACGATTCGTTGGAAGTAAATAAATTATTGGTTATCAATTTGAGTTTCTTTCTTTCTTAATCGGTTTACACTCCAGGGTCGGCTTTTCCCTCGGACTCAGCGAGGGATCCCACCTCTACCGCCTCAAGGGCAGTGTCCTGGAGCTCCAGATTCTGGGTCGGGGGATACAACTGGCGAAGATGACCAGTACCTCGACCAGGCGGCCTCACCTGCTATGCTGAACAGGGGCCTTGCGGGGGGATGGGATGATTGGAAGAGATAGACAAGGAAGAGGGAAGGAAGCGGCCGTGGCCTTAAGTTAGGTACCATACCGGCATTTTCCTGGAGGAGAAGTGGGAAACCACGGAAAACCACTTCCAGGATGGCTGAGGTGGGAATCGAACCCACCTCTACTCAGTTGACCTCCCGAGGCTCAGCGGACCCCGTTCCAGCCCTCATACCACTGTTCAAATTTCGTGGCAGAGCCGGGAATCGAGCCCGGGCCTCCGGGGGTGACAGCTAATTACAATAACCACTACACCATAGAAGCTGCTATTTGAGTTTCATTCAGTGAAAGAGGTATTTATGATCGTTTGGAAATTTGGCACTATTTAATTCTAGGGGTTTAACGTCGAGGCTCATGTCATTCTCATCACGACGCGCGGGTAGCCCACGGGCGTCAAATCAAAAGGCCTGTATCTGGCGAGCCGAACTTGTTCTCCGACACTTGCTGCATTAAAATTCATTTGCCATTTCATATCAACGTCCAGGCAGGTTTTATTCTTGAGTTCGGGCAGTGCTAGCTCTGCGATGGAAGCGACTGTGGTACATTTGCTTGGTATGAATGTGGGGAACAATGGGAGCTGCTGATAGTCGTCTTCGAGCGCACCATCTCCCGACTACAAACCAACACCTACATGGACGAACCGCGTACTCAATTCGCTCGGCAATATTCACTTCCTTTGATGTTACACTCATGTTCCTAAAAAACAGAACACTAGAGATAGGAAGTTCATATCCACAGGACATATTCATTAGTATGTTCTGCAGAAACGGTTAGCATTTCAGTCACCTAGGTTCAGCATGTGTCCTGTTGCCTAGTAGGCACTGGGTCCTCCATGGGCACTGATAACGTGTTCCATGCGTTATGGCATCGACGCGTATAAGGCGCGAATGGCGTCCTGGGGTGTAGCTATCCATGCTGCATTCACATGGTTCCACAGCTCATGTTTGGTGGTTGGAACTGGGTCACAGCGCCGCACCCGACGTTTCATCTTATCACACACGTATTCAATTGGCGACAAGTCCGGTAATCGGGCGGGCCAGGGCAACAGTCTGACATCCTGTGACAACAAGAAGGCACGTGTTCGCGCATTGTCCTGCTGAAATATGGCGTCTGGGGTGTCGTGCAGAAAGGGTGTGGCTACGGGTCGCAGGAACGTCAGACTGGTCACAGTGCCCTGGACACGCACCACTTAGTTCATGCCGTTCTGAAATACACTCACTTGCAAAAGGAATGTGCGCCAAGGAGACGTTACCAGAGTCACATGAAACTTAATACAGGAGATTGTTTGGCCTTAGAGTGTGTACAATATATGGATAGATAATGTCTTTATTGGTGACGAAGTTAGGGCTCAAGGCTCTCTTTTACACCACTACTAGAGTATACATCTACATAACAAATAGAAATAACACAAATAATATTAATAGCAATAACAATAGTAAAAATATTAATAATATTATAATCCTTAATTTTGAAATACAAAAAGTAAAATACAATTAAATGACGTAACTACAGTAATCCATTAATTCATGTCATTCATCCCTTCATTCACTCAACGAGTATCGACCATGTCAGCGGGGTCTACTCAGCAAATGCTCGCGGCATGCCACTTTAAACTTGCGATGAGATGGATTGTCGCTAAAGTTCGCAGGTAGCGACGCAGAGATTAAGAAGAGCGGTTGTAAACAGCAGTGCGGTTTACATCTATCGCAAGAGAGGAGCCAGATCTCGTATTGCGGTCATGACAGAACGAACGGTAAGGAAAAGGTGGAGACAGATAGTTGGGAGTGTGAAGTGAATGAAGTGGTGGTGCACTCGAAGCCACGACAGCTCCTTGCAATAAGGTGATATATGAGCAACATATCGTAGATTTATTTATTTATTTATTTATTTATTTATTTATTTATTTATTTATTTATTTATTTATTTATTGCACACTACATGACTTAGTGTCCCAATTACAGTGGCAACTACGTCATATAAACTACAATTAACATGGCGGCACATATATCTAGGCTATATATTTGACTTTATTTGGTTCGATCCTGGCTTAGTCCGGTGTTGTTTGAAGGTGCTCAAATACGTCAGCCTCGTGTCGGTAGATTTACTGGCACTTAAAAGAACTCCCGCGGGACTAAATTCCGGCACCTCAGCGTCTCCGAAAGCCGTAAATGTAGTTAGTGGGACATAAAGCAAATAACATTATTATAATTTCTGAGCATTTATAAAGTAGCTTTAAACTTTGAAAGAAAGTAAATACTGGTCGTAAATCATACGATTACAGTCAGTCATGGTATCATTACAAAATTCTATTTTTTATTTACTGAATTCAGTGGCTGAGGGTCCTTGGACATGCATGCGATATGCTTGGGAAACCCTGCTCTAAGCCATCATTTTTACCAACCTTCAGTGACCTGCAATTAGGGTGACAGATTCCTTCTTAGTTGTTAACCTAGTCTTTTGTCAAATGATTTGAAAGAATTTAGAAACACATTGAAGATATTCTCTGGAAATTTCTTCTAATCCCTAAATATTCTTCCTATAAGTGAATTTGCGCCAATTTATTCTCTTGAATTACAATTTCATGTTTATATCATGATGTTTCCTTAAATGTCCAGTTCAAGCTTACTCGTCTTCTAATGTCATTCCACTGACAGCTCATCTGCTTACTCTCGAGTCTTCCCAGGCCAAAATCTGCAACACTACTCTTCTGTCGGAAATAGCTCAGGACAAATCTTTCTGCTTTCCTTCAGACGTTTTCCACTTCTCATCAGTCATCAATGTTCTGTCACCCAGGGGGCAGATTCCCTAACAATTGTTCACCTAGCTTTTCCTTAAACGAATTCAAAGAACTTCGAAATTTATCGAACATTTTCCTTCATTAAGTATTCCAATTCTTTAGTCCTCACCATATAAGTGAACTTTTAATCCATTTTGTCCTCTTGAATTCCAACTTTATATTCGTATTGTACCCTTTGTATTGACGATACTAGGATTCCAGTGTCATGGGCATACACTCATGCAGTCTTCTTATCTCAGGGGTGATTGCTGCTCGTTGTTGTCACATCGTCTTCTGGGGTTGACGAGGTGTAGAGGAATATATTAACTACATGAAATGGAAGAAATTTTCCTGAACTCACATTTATTTAACCAAAAACCTTGAAATGGAGAACAAGAAATTAAAAGAAATTACTTTTGTTTTCTTAAGAAGGAAGCCATACTTTTCAGTGTCAACTTACTCAAATAGGACACAAAAACTTTCCTGTCTGGCAAACACATAAACATTCAATGAAAGTTATAAACATACCTGAAAAATACACACTATTATACAAAGAATGACATGTTTCGCTCTACAAGAACATCCTCAGATCACTTAAAACATGCTTATATATGTACAGTATTGTTTACGTTGTGTAAACTTGTCAATGATAGAGAATTAGATGATAATATGAACCAGTATTGAAAAATGATGATTTTATAAGTATTCAACCAACACCGTGTTAACACAATGAAACACAAAATTCTATACTTATCTGGATTGCCGAACTAAGTCCGTTGTCAGCAAACACTATTTCATGATTGTGGTTAAGGAAAAGCAAGTGGAAGATTTTTGGCAAAGCCTGTTGTTCCTCGGAGAGCGGAGGGGCTGCTGGAACGTTGTGGATCCTTCCTATTGGATCGGGGAGAGCAGGTCAGTACTTCCTACATGTTATAATGTAGCATATTGTGCCGAGGAGAGGGGATGGGGAAGTAGGGGCGGGGCGATCTGAGTGTTGTGGAAGCTTCCTTCATTCACTGTAGTAATGTATTTATGTATTATGGATAAGTGCAAGTTAATGGTTGATTAAAGTGTGGAAGTGAAATGGAGAGTGTCTATTAGACGTTACTTTTAGGATAGCCCATACTTACGAAAACCGTTAAGCACTAATTTAAACAGTAAGTGTTGACCAGATGTAGGTAAGTAGAGCGAAGAGCGGGCAATTCTTTAAATGTGTATGTGCATTCAGATTGGTTTCGTTAGCTTTTTTTGCGACATAAATTTCGATTGCTTCCTTAATATTCAAAGATTTACTTTTATTTTCGATGTGTAAAATGTTTATGTCGGCCCCGTGGTGTAGGGGTAGCGTGCCTGCCTCTTACCCGGAGGCCCCGGGTTCGATTCCCGGCCAGGTCAGGGATTTTTACCTGGACCTGAGGCCTGGTTCGAGGTTCACTCAGTCTACGTGATTAGAATTGAGGAGCTATCTGACGGTGAGATAGCGGCCCCTGTCTAGAAAGCCAAAAATAACGACTGAGAGGATTCGTCGTGCTGATCACATGACACTTCGTAATCTGCAGGCCTTGGGGCTGAGCAGCGGTCGCTTGGTAGGCCAAGGCCCTTCAAGGGCTGTAGTGTCATGGGGTTTGGTTTGGTTTGGAAAATGTTTAGGACTGTGTTAATGTCAATAAAATGGTGCGAGCTGTTGTATATGTGCTCGGCAGCAGTAGCGGCCACCTTAATTAGAGAACAGGAAGTAGTGGGGTAACACATCAAAACTGAAAAGGTAGCTCAATATGGTAAGACTTTTGATGCTCTCTGAGTGGTAAAGATTGACAGCCTACCAACTTAACCCTAGGACTGGAAATGTTAAATCCTGTGGTGGCAGCCATAGTTGGCAACTTGTACTTGTATAAATAAAATACAAAATACCCGCAAGATATGAAATAAGTCTACGACGTCTTATATATCTACGTAAAGCTAATACACTGAAGATTGTCATGGTGACATGAAATTACATAAATGTTTTAACTGGAAAAATGTACAGACTGTTCAAAAATTGTAATTCCTAAATTCGAAATAATAATAAAATTTCGATCATATATTCACAAAACTGAAACATGTCACAAACAAACTGAGATATACAGATTGTCAATAATGTATCTGTAATGCAATAGCAAAAGTTTCATCAGTTTGAGAGGTATATTATTGAAAATATTAGGGAATATGTATTGGCATGCAATCATTTGGAGGCGTGACCTTAGACCACGTTGTTATGATAGGTTCGTCATCACTTTCACATTCCGATATTTGATGCGAAGTTTCTTTACGTTTAGAAAAATTTCCGCACCGAGTGTAGTTATAAGGGCTTAGTTGAAACTCTGCATTGACTCACATTAGCGCTCGTAGTGGTGCTCAAGTAAAGTTTTATCCCGCGCGATCCGTAAATGCAATGTGTTTGCAGATAGTGGCCTCCACTTGCTTCATTTCCGACACCTCTCTGCGCCCGGCAAAACAAAACGTTACTGTCTGGCTAGACGTTTTCTTCCCGGTCCCATTCTCCGACATTAGAAAAATTCACCTCCACAGTGCTGCCTACCTACTTTTAAAATTTACAGCATATTATTAGTATTATTTCACTTGGAAAAGGTACCATTTGCCTGAGTTGGAATGGGAAACTACTCAAACGATTTTGAGGACGGCCTTAAGGAGATTCCAAGGTGTGTCGCGAGAACAGAGCACTCAGCTAACCTGTTCGCTATCGTATCTGTCATTATGAACTGAACACAAAGGATCAGAACCCCGGTTCCTCCTCATGTTGGCGCCTGTTCTGATATTCATCAGCTCCTTCTCCACGTCTCCTCTATGAGTGACGTAACGAGGCGGCATTATGGAGATTACATCTTAGCAATTCCAATACCGTGCTTCGCTTTGCCAAACCCCAAAAGAAAAACTTCCATCAAGAATAATTCCCGGCTTGTGAGGCGAGCCTAGGATGTCACCAGAGTTTGACATCGCTTCTGCTTGCTTGTGTTGTGCTATGAGATAGCCGAGCGAGAAGCTGACCTCATTGCCAACTGATACATACAAATATCAAAATATCAAGAGTAATGGATTTTTTATTGGTGAATGGATTACTGAAAATGGGAATAAAAGTTAATCAGTAGCTTCAAGAATTCATAAAATGGAAATTAATTTTCAAGACATAAAGAATGTCTGTAACACAAAATGCTTGTCCGGGAACAGTAAAATTCGTGATTACTTAACACTGATCAAACCTGAAGCTCTTTATGTTTAAGAAACGCTCAATTTACATAATAAAAAATGAAAGGATTTTGCCTCTGTGGTGTAGTAGTTAACGTGATTAGCTGCCACCCCCGGAGGCCCGGGTTCGATTCCCGGCTCTGCCACGAAATATGAGAAATGGTACGAGAGCTGGAACGGGGTCTACTCAGCCTTGGGAGGTCAAGTGAGTAGGGATTTTGATTCCCACCTCAGACATCCTCGAAGCGGTTTTCCGTGGTTTCCACTTACTCCCCCACTGGCATTTCTTCCACTTACTTGTACCAGGCTCCTTACTTTCATCTATCCTATCCGACCTCCCTTGGTCAACTCTTGCTCTTTTTCGACGCCGATGGTATTAGAGCCCTCAAGGCGAAGGGGATCTTTCATTTTCACGCCCTTCGTGGCCCTTTTTGTCTTTTCTTGGCCGATACCCTCATTTTTCGAAGTATAGAATCCCTTCACTTAGGACAACGCGGAATCAACATTTGTTGAGCTTTCCTCCTTGCCCAATAGTTCTTCATTTTCTTCGACTGTTGTCATATCTGCTCCTCCGACCAAGTACGTCGTATTGGTTTCTTCTAGTCTTCCTCACATCCGCTTGTGAGAACAATTTTCTTTATTACATTTCTATCCTGCAGATTTGGTGATCCTAATTCAGTGAGGTCTTTCTCTACTTACTTTTACCATTTTGATCTCGAACGTTTGATTTGCAAAAAAAATGTGTATTTGATAAGTAATTCTCTTGTTATTCATTCTTTCCAAATGGCTTAAAATTGCTATTGTCGCAGCCTCATTGGATCAGTAAGTTTAGATATTATAAAGTATATTCGCGAGCTGGGTTTGCGCAATGTATTCCTGGCCTCTCGAACCCTGTTTCTGTCTGTTAGGTCACTAAATGGGACTCCAGAAGCCTGCTGAAGGTCCCACTGTAGTGTTCGTGGCTGTACCTTGCTGGTTTTCCACAGTTTGTAGACGCATAAAGCGATTCTGCCCTGAGGTACTGCTTCTTTCAACTGCATACAATTCCGTGACTACATCAGCCCTTGTTTGGAAACATTTCTGATAAGCCTTCCTTTTACGTTTACAAGCTGCTCTCATTTCATCATTCTACCAAGATGTTCGCTTTTTTTTCATCTTTACACCCTTTGCAATATAATTTGTCAGAATATATGCTATGGTGGTGGTGATTATTGTTCTAAGAGGACGTACAGCTGGACAACCATCATCTATTAACATTAATCAGAGGGAAAAAGTGGAAATGGTATGACACTACGAAAAATGAAGGTAGAGGGCAAAGAAAGACAAGAGCCAGGAAGGGATTGAAAACGAAAGACTCCTTAGGCCTCGATACGTAATACCATCGGGGCCCCGAAATGACAAGTGTTGACCAAGAGACGTTGAATAGGATAGATGAAAGTGAGGAGCCTGGCACTGGAAGCAATGCCAGAACTTGCTAAAGGTTCCGTGGTCACCAACCGACGTCCCAGGTTAAGAGCCCCTGGGCCCCACAGGCAGGGGATGTGGTGGGTTTTGCTCTACCGCCGTCACCCACAGGCGTTAAGGAACTAGAGGTACGTACTGTTAATGAACAATGCAGACTGGGGTTGTTGAACAGCAGTTTACTCAGTATTCATTATGCAGGCTAACCGGCATCGCGGTAATGACGACAGCAGTTTGGAAGCGCTTGCAGACAGCGTTTTAGATTGTGATTCTGCCAGTAATGACTTATCTGAAAATTAATTTAATTCTTTTGATGACATTCTGTTGTTTTTAGTATCCTAATATCGTAGGTGGTGTGGCCTCAGTTTAACTGAGATCAGACAGAACCGGGCAATACCAGCAACTACGAAAATACGACCGGTTGAGGTCTCCGTGTTTTGTATGGCTATTAATTAAATACTGGAGTTATGGCTTTGAGATGTGGTGTTGGTGGAGGACACTGCGGATACCATAGAAGGAAATAACAACGAATGCAGTCACCACAGAAGAACTAAACATCACTATATGGCTGCTTTCCCACGCGAGTGAAAACGTGTTCGGACTTTTGCGGTCATCACAAAATCACGGACATTTGCGGTCACTGAGATAAACTTCTGACCAGTCACAGAAATTGTCTAGTTGCCACAGGACATTTTGCGGTCACTGCAGCAGGGGTTGGACCTTATTAGCTTAATCTCGGGGTATCCCAACTAACCTGCCTGAGCTCCTGCTCGCTCCTTGCAGATCAACATTTCTCCCCTGCGAGCATTATTTAGAGACTGATTCCTTCAGACACAAACACAATTCTATATCGAAACTTCCCGGTGTAAGTATTTACTGTTGTGTGCTGTAATGGATTTGACATTTACTAATAAGGCAAATGGTTATAACTAACGTACAGAAAGTATAGGGAAAGTCAACACGAAATCGTCACTTGGGTGTGTCTGAAGGAGAAGAACAAGTCGTGTCATGTTTTTGGTGACATACAATTCTGTAGATCAATAAACATATTCTATTCTATTTTATTTTCTATCCGACCTCTCTTGGTCAACTCGTGTCAACCCACGGCACAATGTTTGCCAAGCCCAGGCAGTCTTATATTTTCACGTCCTTCGTGGCCTTTCCCTTCTTTTTCCCTAAAGGACAGTCGGTCCTATTCGACTTTTTTCTGGTTAGGTTTAAGGGAGAACGGTGACAGCGTTTACCTTCTCACAAAAACAGTAATCACCACCATCTCCAGAAGGTCCCGTGGCTACCACGATATAAACATTCCCGCAGATATACAAGCTCGTATATTTGATATTTAAACTCTAATGCAACACAAAGTGAATTTTTATATACCATCATCAGAGGCTAATTCAAAAAATAAGTTCCCTATTTATTTATTGTAGAATAATTAAAGGTAGGCCAATGTAAAAGACCCTGTTTTATTCCGCACCAGTCCTTCATTTTTATAAAAACAAAAGTTAATCCATCATTAATTAATTTTATTTATTTCTGGTAGTATAACGTCACGCTAACATATTTTTCGGAGAAAATGGGATGGAAAAGAATTAGAAATGCGCGGCCGGACTCAGTGGCTTAGACGGTTGAGGCGCTGGCCTTCTGGTACCTGCTTGGCAGGTTCGATCCTGCCAACTCACGCTCCCAAGTTGTGAGCACCTAGGGCCCCATTTAGTCGCCTCTTACGACAGGGAGGTGATACCGTGGATGTATTCTTCGCCTGCGTCCCCCACCCACGGGAGGTCACAACCTCCAAACTCGAGTAAATACAATAATTTGGTCGATAATAAGTTATATCTTTTACAATGCTGATTCCCATTACACTTTATCTAGGCTTTGGACTGGCATAATGATTGTATTAAAATCATTTTGACGTGTTTAAAATCAGGTGAAACTAAGCTTCGTCAATTATTTTTGTCGGCCTTAGGGAACAGTCGTTATAATTTTGTTTCTTTTTACATTCTATTTACATTAGGAATACCTGAATCAGCAGGAAGATTACGCTAGTTTTTCTACGTAAGAAATTACCTTTAAGCAGGATCTTATGTCGCTGGTTTCTTCATATTCCTTAAGGGTTCTTTCAGTCCTGTAATCTTCCTTCACATATTTCGTCTTCCTCCCATTACCTTCAAAATTGGGATCCAGTTTCAGGTACATGCAGTTCGTCGCTTCTGCTTCTTTCTTTAAACAAACCACCAAATCGTCGAATCGAGGATCTGGATTTCCATCTAAAGAGTTGATCTTGTGATGCCATCCATCCACAGCATTTGTTGTTCGATGTCGCTTCTTGTAACAGCTCCGCATAGTGATTGGTATCTCGCAGTTTTCAAGCCATACGTCTACAAAATAGTCGAAGAAGCGAGTTACTTTTTTTTGTAGAATGAGCCTGGAGCCCGAGAATGTATCCCTAGCCATCCCTCACTGACGATATCTGGCTTCAAAAATGCCAGAGCAGCGCACATTCGGATGTGCAGACGTATATCTTCGTTCTCCATGTAGTCGCTCGTTAGGCCAAGTTCCTGTACTTTTCTCCACAGACATTGCTTCATGTGAAAAAAAAAAAAAAAAAAAAAAAAAACCCCGACACTTAACTCTGTTGACGGAAATACTTCTCGTAGGGCTGATATCTTAGTTACTTCGAAGTCAATACTGATTTTCTTACGATTCCATTGGGGAACCGCTTCCAAGATAAGATGAAACAAACGAATAAAAGTTTCTTTCTTTTTGTTAGGCAGGAAAGCAAAGACGACTGTATAAACGTTGCTTTCATCACTCAGGCCTCGAAGGTTTGCGTGAATGGTGTATATCTGAGCGAATTGTTTGCTGCAAATCTTGAACGTGCCTCCATAAAAAATTGCGCACAATGCCTAAGATATCTACCTTTTCCGGCACGAAATTTTATAATTCTTTCTCCCATGCCGCCGTCAGCTAAAAGAAATGGACTGCCTTTATTCATCCTAAACACCTCTTTATTGTGAACACTTGTTTTTGGCTCTACTTGTAGCCCGCATGCATGCTTTCGTTGTCGACGCATTGTTCCTTTCAATGTTTCTTGAGCTGGTATATCAGTGACAAAGTCGTGGCCCCTGTTGTGCAGATCACCCAGCTCCTGCACGTAAATCTGTGATAGTGGATTCGCTTCTTCTTTTGTTCTCTTCTTTACTTCTTGAATCTACATTTTTACTATGAAGGCCGCTTCTTCAGAAGGTCCACACTGATGAAGGACGATATGAAGTATTTCTTCGCCTCTTGTCCTCAGCCGTCCTTTACACTTGTTCTTCTCCTTCAGACACACCCAGGTGACGACACAGGTTGACTCTCCCTATACTTTCTGTACATGTAACCCTTGTAATGTGCACAACGATTTCCATGTTCATCTCCATTACAGCACACAGTAGAAAATACAGTACTCACATCAGGACATTTCGGTATAGAATGGTGTTTGCGGCTGAAGGTATCAATCTCTAAATAATGCCCGCGAGAGAAAAATGTTGATCTGCAAGGAGCGAGCAGGTGCTCAGGCAGGTTAGCGGGGATACCCCGAGATTAAGCTAATGAGGCCCACGCACTGCTGCAGTGACTGCAAATTTCCGTGACAACTAGGAAAATTCTGTGAGTGGGCACAAGTTTAGCTCGATGACCGCAAATGTCCGTGACCGCAATTGTCCGTCAACCGTGAAAACTACCTCCAGTTCGTTGGGCATGTTTTGAGGAGGGAAGGCCGTTCTGCAAGACTAGGTGGAAGGCAGGTGACGTAGAGGACCCGCAGTAAGTTGGATCAAGTAAAGAAAACTGCTTTGGGTACCGACATCTCATCACAGGGTTTCAGACACTAGGAAGTACACTTTTCAAAAAAATATTAAGGTGCTCTGTAAGTATGAATGTATTTTTCTTGTAACTTGATGAAGATGTTCAATTAATACTGACGCTTCGTACGGTGTGAAAGAATGTTCTTTTGTACTGGGATTAATTCTTGACGGCTTCGTTTCAAAGTTTCGTTCACCTCTTTTTCCGAAAGACACAACATCTCCAAAAGTAAGGCCCAGCTCTCCTCTTGAAAGCAGAAGTTTTTCAAACTGTATCGTTTAATCCGTTTACCCTCCAGGGTTGGTTTTTCCCTCAGACGCAGCCAAAATCCTGCTTGAGAAATTCAGCCTGCAACAGGATTGGATTCAAGAATGGACTTTTATGGCTCCAGTTGAGTACCAGAACTTCCCCTGTATTACAAGAATACCAAAAGGATTTGACCTACTTCGCAAAACCTGGACAAACCTCAATCGTATCAGGACAGGCCATGGAAAGTGCGCTGACTTACTCTATAAATGGGGCAAACTTCCCTCCACGGAATGCAGCTGCGGTGCCCCTAAGCAAACAGTTCGTCATATAGTGGAACGGTGCCCCCTGAGTGCTTTTCCGGGTAGCCCAAAAGAATTTCTTGACCCAAATCCTTCTTGTATAGACTATTTGCAGAGCTTGATGGTGAAACTGTAACCTACATAATGTAATGTATATTTAATTTGTGATTGTGTGTTTTTATTTTTAATGTCATACGCTAAATAGTAATCTACCGCCTCAAGGGCAGTGTCCTAGAACGTCAGTCTTCGGGTCGGTGAGATACAACTGGGAAGGAGGTTCTGTGTCTCGCCCAGGGTCCTCACCTGAACAGGGGCCTTGTGGGGGATGGAAGATAGGAAGGGACAGAGAAGGAACAGGGAAGGAAGCGGTCTTGGCATTAAGTTCGATACCATCAGGCATTTGCCTGAAGAAGAAGAGGGAAACCACGGAAAATTCGAGGATGACTGAGGTGGAAATCGAACCCGGGTCTGTGGAGGTGGCAGCTAATCACACTAACCACTACACCATGGAGGTGGACAGACGTTTGTTACTAGAACATAAACACCATGAGACTAACAGGTATACTGATACACATTTTAGAAAGCATTTATTTTTTAAGCTACGGAACGTTTGGTCTGCAACTCATTCAGTTCTTACTGAAATGTGACCATCTTGGCTCATCCTTGAAAGTCGCTATGTCTGAAGAATTCGGTAAAGTTTCAAATGCATTCTCGGATGAAGTTACGAAATATGATTTCAGAGAGTAGTCTGATTCTTCGTTTATTCCTTACCCAAAAGAGAAAAATAACACAGATCCAAGAACAAACATCATGTTAGGTACAGAGCAATGTGGTGCTCTAATACCACGCCCACTGTTCTGAGTGAAGGATGTAACTGAAATTCAAATATCTCTAACTACTAATGGGAAAGTTTGCATTAAATTTGTTACAGAGAAGAAAGAAATGACATGCTAAGCAAAAAAGAAAAAAGAGTATGTTAAACTAATACATACATACATTATCATTATAGACTGTTATGCCTTTCAGCTTTCAGTCTGTAAGCCTCTGTAGATTTACTAAACGTCGCCACAATCCTCGATTTGCAACTAGTGTTGTGGCGACATTTAGTTCTATACCTCTTATCTTTAAATCGTTAGAAACTGAGTCTAACCATCGTCGTCTTGTTGTACCTCTACTTCTCTCACCCTCCATAACAGAGTCCATTATGCTCCTAGGTAGCCTATCCTCCTCCATTTGCCTCACATCACCCCACCACCGAAGCGTACAGCTTCATGCATCGAGTTCATTCCTAAATTAGCCTCTATCTCCTCATTCCGAGTACCCTCCTGCCATTGTTCCCACCTGTTTGTACCAGCAATCATTCTCGCTACTTTCATGTCTGTTACTTCTAACTTATGAGTAAGATATCCTGAGTCCACCCAGCTTTCGCTCCCGTAAAGCAAAGTTGGTCTGAAAACAGACCGATGTAAAGATAGTGTCGTCTGGGAGCTGACTTCCTTCTTACAGAATACTGGTGATCGCAACTGCGAGCTCACTGCATTAGCCTTACGACACCTTGATTCAATCTCACTTACTATATTACCATCCTGGGAGAACACACAACCTAAATACTTGAAATTATCGACCTGTTTTAGCTTTGTATCACCAATCTGGCATTCACTTCTCTTGAATTTCTTACCTACTGACATCAATTTTGTCTTCGAAAGGCTAATTTTCGTACCAAACTCATTGCACCTATTTTCAAGTTCCAAGATATTTGACTGCAGGCTTTCGGCACAATCTGCCATTAAGACCAAGTCGTCAGCATAGACTAGACTGCTTACTAAATTTCCACCTAACTGAATCCCTCCCTGCCAGTTTATACCTTTCAGCAGATGATCCATGTAAATTACGAACGGCAAAGGTGAAATATTACAGCCTTGTCTAATCCCTGTAAGTACCCTGAACCAAGAACTCATTCTACCATCAATTCTCACTGAAGCCCAATTGTCAACATAAATGCCTTTGATTGATTTTAGTAATCTACATTTAACACCATAGTCCCCCAGTATAGCGAACATCTTTTCCCTCTTTTCTAAAACAGCTGTTTAGTTCTAGTGTGTACAATTTGTTAATCCGAAATATCACTATGAGTGTGGCAGAAGATAACTGATCTTCTTGTCTGTGAAAATCCTACTCTCAGCTATTCATCTCACGATCCAAGCCAAGCCGACATGTATCTCCTGCACATTTGTTCAAGTATTGTTAACAATTAACGACCCACCAGGAAAAAAGTTCTCTCTCCTCACTCGACGTCGTACGAGCCTGGCATGATGGTAAATTCCCTCGCAGTAAAGTAAATACTGTGCGTGATTTGTTGAGGCGGAGCGCAAGGGGAGACTTTGTATATCGGAGATATTTAATTAGAGAGTAATTTAATCCGGGGAGTATCGGGATACAGTGGCTGTGTTTACAGGGAGGCATGCTGGTGGCCTGACACCTCGATTGGATAAAACACTTATGATAAGCTCAGGTGGCATGAAACTTGGCGGCTGTTTCCGAGTGTAAAACTTGAATCGCTTAGACATGTTTTTATTGTCATAGGATAACGGCATAAAGAAACCTCATTAGCGCAAACTCTTCACTGTCCTATAGCGAAAAGGAAGATATGTTCCCGGCAGGAAGATGGGTGGTCATTCTCCAGAATATCAACAGCTGCAATGTTGTTCTGAGATTCGTATCGCATATCTCAATAACCAGATCTCAAAGAAGAGACCATCAAATGTGTCAGTTTCGCAGAAGTGACGCCAAGTGGCAAATCAGTGATAGTCTACAATTCCAAGGAAATGAAATCACTGCGAGAAGAGCAGACCGATAAGTGGTCAGATAAACTTGTGCTCACTCACAGAAATCTCCCAGCAGTCAGAGGAGATTTGTGGTCACTTCAGCAGGAGATGGGTCTCATTAATTTAATTTCGGGGTATCCCCGCTAACCTGCCTGGGCTCCTGGTCTCTAGCACGCGTTATTTAGAGACTGATACCTCCAATCAACATTGTGCAAATCACGATGGTTATATGTACACTATAGGGAAAATCAACATAGAATCGTCATCCGGGTGTGTCCGAAAGAGAAAAACAAGTCATGTCATGTTTTTGGAAGCATAATATTCTGAAATTTATGAAGAAGGTATAAAACATCCCAATGTGTATTATGTTGAAAGTTGGATTAGATCAGATGAGTGGTTTTTGAGTAACAATGTCAATGCATGGTTGAAACACATTTAAAAACGGGTAACTTTTGCGTTCCACCTGTCATAAAAATATTAATATAATTACAAATTCAAAACATAACGTAAAATGAAGCGAGGAATATGATAGCGTGTTTGGATTTTCTGTAAGCCTATTGGTTAGTTAATGAACAACTTCCAAACTGGAGTATGTAAAATAATAATTTTTTGACAGAAAGTTATGTTTTAACGTGCTTTATCCAGGATGTTCACCTAGAAGGAGCCACCAGGAGACCAGGCAGGTTAGCAGGAATATCCCGATATTAAGCTAATAATGCCCATCCCCTGTCCCACTGTTGGTGGGGGCGATAGAATAACACCCACGCTATCCCTGCCTGTCGTAAGCGGCGACTAATAGGGGCCCCATGGGATCTGAAATTTGGAAAGTGCGTTGGCGACCATGGGTCCCTCAGCTGAGTCCTGCATTTCTTCCACTTACTTGTGCCTGGTTCCTCACTTACACCTATCCTATCCTATCCTATCCGATCCGACCTCCCTTGGTCAACTCTTGTTCTTTTCCGACTCCGACGGTATGAGAGCGCTTGAATCCTAGGGAGTCTTTCATTTTCACTCCCTTCTTGGCCCTTGTCTTTCTTTGGCCGATATCTTCATTTTTCGAAGTGTCGGATCCTTTGTTTTTCTCTCATTACCATATAGAGGATGTTTGCCTAGTTGTGCTTCCTCTTAACACAGTAATCACCACCTCCACTACCACCGCCCACCCCCGCTGTAGTGACCGCAAATCTCCTGTGACTGTTGGGGAATTTCTGTCAGTGGGTACAAGTATCTCACAGTGACAGAAAATATCCGTAACTGCAAATATCCCGCAACCTATACCTTAACCGGGAACTTTGCCTCGCCAATCGACGAATTCACAAATAGAATGGGTTCACCAGCAATGAATGAGAAGTTGCCCTAAAAATGACAGCAGACGTAGCCCTTCTTAGCCCTTGTCTTTCTTTGGCCGATATCTTCCTTTTTCGAAGTGTCGGAACCATTTTTTCTCTCTCATTATCATATAGAGGATGTGTGCCTAGTTGCACTTCCTCTTAACACAAAAACGGCACCCCTATAGGAGAAGCGGTGAGATCGAAACTCTAACTCACGTAGTAGGATCATGTCCTTTCGCCGAATGTTTAGGAAATAGCAGGCACCAGGCGATTCGATCTTCAGTGGCTGATGTACTGGGCAAGGTAGGCTACCGAGTATAAGAAGACGTTCATGTCATAGCAGTTAACGGTGGGACAAGATCACTGCCTTTCAACAATGGTGACAAGAAGGGATTTGTACTCGATACGACCGTTCCATTCGAGACACACCAGGAACAATCCGACGAAAATGACGCGGACTGCTACTGTGCCATAGTACCTGCAGAAATACATCTTACAACACACTTTGGATTCTTATATTTGCTACGCTACATGAAAAAACATTCAACCATGGATGTACTTTTGGGCTTAGAATACGAGATAGAGAGCAGAGATTGTTTGGATGGAGATAAACTGTTGGCAGGCGAAGGCTTACCCTAACCTGCAATACATAGTACAGGTTGCTAAGCGAATAAAACATTCATTAATGTTCTGATATATACGACATTCATCCTTAGAAATGTCATTGAATGCAGTCATGTTTGATTACTGCCTGTCAAGCCAGAGAGTATACAATTCCTTTGATCACAGAAGAATACTATTCTCTGCAAGATACTCTTTGATTCTACAAACATTCCCAGCAACAGATGGCAGAACGTTCCTAATAACTTACATGCTGCTAAGGGGAAACAGTCTACATACCCACAGACGGGAAGGTATCAAGTCGACTAGGCTTCTGTATGACCATTATAGAGCGCAGCGACAAACTTATGAAAAGGTGAGTGTCAACTTTCCCGAGTCAGAATTCAGTTACGGTCAACTGAATGTTGCACTATCTCGGGCAAGATTGTTTGAAAACCTTAAGGTCCATATAAGGCCGAATGGTCGAAGCACAGCGAAGGAAGTGTTATAAACTACATTGCGAATGAATCAGTTATTGTGTACTGGTATTGAATGTTAATCGAACTATTGAAAAGGGCAGACAAAACATTATGACTAACACAGGCATATCAGGATGAGTTATCTCAGCTATTTATAACGATTGCTCGGTGTAACATGGGACCACTTCTTGTAATAATAATAATAATAATAATAATAATAATAATAATAATAATAATAATAATGATAACAACAATAATGGTTATACGTGAAACTGACGACTCTTACGGTTTTTCGAACGCGTTGGTGTGCCGACACGTTTCTCCCGCAGGAGTAATTTTACACGTCTGGGAAATTTATGGACACAAGATTAGCATACTTGACTTTGATACTTGTTAGAGACCTAATGTATACAGTGCACTATAAGCTATAACACTGAACAGTTTCAGTCTTATCGCAATATGAAAGTGACTGAGATGCAACCACCATTTCTTATGCAGCCAGTCCCTGTCGCTCATAGGGTCAGTTGGTGGGCTTGAAAGACTGATAGCAACTTCTGGTTCGGTAAGGAAAGAAACTGGAAACTACAGCACTGGTAATTTCCCTAGAACTCCTCTTCATTGACGTCTAGACCACCTATGGCCGGTATTGCGGATCTGAATAGCCTTGGGGTTGAATATTACACTTGAAACCCTGTAAATTTGAGTGAATTTATGAGTGACTGCGTTGTAATAGCGTCTTATTTTAGTTGTCAGGAATTTTGTTTATTTATTATTTTCATATCCTCATATTTCTTGTTTTTATATAGTTTTCTTTTGGTAATATTTAGTTTCCATTTAAATATATTAGAGTGAAATTTCCTTGCTTTAAAAAGCATTTCCATCCGGATATTTCCTTTTTTCAATGAATTGGATGGATAATAATAATTTAAAAAATTGACCACCTTCGAGCTTCTGCTGTCTGGGCATCTCAGGTACGAGAGCACTTGTCTGGAGAGGCACGAGCTAGTGCGGCCAGAGGCAGAGAGTTAATTACTTTATCCCGCCTGGCACTCTTGGCACCTTCAGGGCTTTCTCAACACGGACATCACCTGATTTAATTATCGCAGGGACTCCATAGAGGATTGTTTGAAAGGAGGTCGTTGAACTTGCCTTGCTGCTTTGCCCACCTCACTAGCGCTCCCCTCTGCCGATCATCCCTTGCACATTTTAAAACATTTTCTCAGAGGACATACTTGTTCAAACGTGACGCTCAGACAACCCGGGTATTTTCTCTGTTGTGGGTTAGAATGTTGTCATGATATGTTTCCAGTCATTCGACCGGGTCAGGAAAGAAATGAATGAAATCCCGTCTAGCGGCGAGGATAAGCATTGTGCCGGCTGCCGAAGCCTTTCGCACTCCTCTATGGTATGGAATCTTGTAGTATATTATTTACTGGAGAAATTGCTGAATGGTATGGACAGAGTTTTGGAAAAGGAGTACAAGATGAAAATAAATAAGTCCAAAACAAAGGTAATAGAGTGCAGTCGAATGAAGTCAGGTGATGCATGAATTAGATGAATGTTGTTACTAGAGTTGTATATTAACTAACGATGGCAGAAATAGGGATATAGAATGCAAACTAACACAATCAAGGAATGCGTTTCATATTTGCTCACTTGGAATATTGATATAGGAATTAGAAAGATGTTTTGAAGACTTTCGTCTTGAGCGCGGCCTTGTATGGGAGTGAAACATGGATGATAACTAGCTCAGAAAGAAAGAGAATAGAATCTTTTAAGAAGTGGCGTTACAGGAGAATGCTGAAGGTGAGATGGATAGGTCGAATAACGAATGACGAGATACTGAATCAAATTGGTGAGAGGAGCTCGATTTGGCTAAATTTGACGAGAAGAAGAAACAGAATCATATGACACATCTTAAGACACCCAGAACTTGTACAGTTGGTTTTGGAGGGATGTGGTAAGAACGGTAGGGGTAGACCATGGTATGAATATGACAAGCAAATTAGAGCAGATGTAGGACGCAGCAGTTATGTAGAAATGAAAATGTTAGCAGACGAGGGCTGCATCAAACCAGTCTCTGAACTGATGACTCGAACAACAACTATTTAATTATTAAATAGAAATTATAAATTAAGGGAATAAACCCCAATTTTCTTCTTCATCCTTGACGCTATGTTGTACTTCCTCTTAAAACAATAATAACCATCAGCGCCTGCGTAGATCAGGGTTTTAAGTTGAATGCCACTTATCATTAAGGGCACTTAAGACTGATATTTGGAACTTCAACAATTTACCAGTTATCAACAGCAAATTTAAATTACTACCACATATTAAGAATATGTACCACCAATTCAAATTTGGAGTTGATTAGTTGATTTGTCGCAGTTTTATTCAGAATAATATTTGCTTTTAATATCTTGAATGGAAAATGTTCCCTGCAAAGCCGTTTTCATTATTTTTGGGCCACAATTCGGCAGACTTGTTAAAAATAGTCATATACCGGTAGTTAATAATAACTCTGAGTTTTGCATTCAGGTATAAACTATAGGAGATAAATTTTTTTATTTGTTCAATATTCACATAATTGGCAACAATCTAGTTTGGTGTTAGTTTAGGAGCAAAATTATGAAGGTGATATTCATCTGATAGTAAAATGCAGAACTGCTTTTAATTTCTCTGCATAGTGAAAACGTCTTGCAAAATTACAGGTAAAACTTGCAAGTACGTTGTCGCAAAGAGCTATTTACACATGGCACAGAGCTGAAAATATTTTAAGCTAGAAAAATGCAGTTGAAACTGTTAAGAAACGTATTTTCTTTACAACTACTCTGGACTGTAATTTGCTCCCTCGGTCTTCTTTAGCATACACCTAGTAGAAGGTAAAAATATTCCAGCGGCATTATTGATAAGGAAGTCTGAAAAAGCTTTGAGCCAATATTGCCTGTCAGCGTCGTAGAAGGGGACGTTAGCTTGCTACTTCTAAGTCCGGCATTTAGAGTTTTAAAAGTGGCTTTAGGGAAAGACTGATGACGGGATTTGGAAGAGGAAGAACTTTAAGGTTAGCACTGAAAATTTGATTTTTGTCAAAAAGAACTCAACATCTCAGCCATGACTTCGCTTAAGCCTACCGAAGTTGAAATAAGCACTATTACTTTTGGAATTTTTGGCGCTATAAGTCAAATGTCTGTGAGACAGAATCCACTGAAAAGCAGACGTCCTTTGGCTAAGATCGCATAAAACAAGCTTCCTCGTATCGAGCGTTCTCTTCTCGTGAGAGCATCGACTCCCCTTGTCAGAGTTGTAGAACCTCTCCCGTCCTCGTTCTCGTTATATGATCAGTTTTATCAAACTGTATTTATGGCTTCACACGATTGTACGTGTTCTTCCCATGGGAATTCTCCGATACAACCACTTTTCACAGCTCCACAGTCGGTTCCTTGGGGAGCACTGGTAACACTTCACTACAAGCCAACGTCTTTTCAAATGGAGCTCTACGTTGTGCACTTTCAGAATTACACTTCTTACAATGCCCATTCTAATTTTAATTTCTGCATTCGCTCTTTCAGTGCAGATTCCATGCACGTTGATAACTGATGCCGCTGAAGAGGAACGACAAGAATCATGGTGTCATTTGCGCTCCTTAGCTGAATATTTAGCGTAGTTTTATTCCTTACAGACGTCTTCGAGTTCGATTCCCGGCCCGATCGAGAATTTGAATATTACACGGTAATTTCCTTGGCTCGGGGACTGGGTGACTGTGGTGCCTCACCATTCCTGCAACTCACACGTAACATCGTCCTCCACCACAATCACAGGACAGACATCGGCCACGCACTTGTGAGAGTCTGCATTAGGCTAGCGATGAACACACGAAATTATTGTTACTTTCCTTTAATACTGATTCCTTTATGAACCTGGCCAACGATCATTTGAAAAATATATTCCAGAAGTATAGGTTTGACTATGTGGATATTAACTTGCATCCAAATTAATTTGGACGGTTATCCATGCATATCCAGCGGTAGGATTTCTCACTGATTCTTGCAACAGAAGCCATCTGTATAATTGCTAACCAAGAAACCCAATTAAGGAGCTATGTGAGTTTAATTGAGCGGAAGGGAGTAGAGTGCAACTCCATGGTAACGTAATTAAAAACAATATGCCTCGCAAAGGACCGGGCATTCCAGGAAATACATCGCACCACGGCTGTAAAGATGGAAGATCAAATACAAGCAACTACTCGTTTTCTGGAATACGACATTCAAGTATTTCATTTAGCATATGGCTTATAGCACCGGGTCAATATTATGAACGATACATGTCAGTTTCACCTTCATTTGCACTAGTGATGAATTATTTAATTGCTATGAGCATCTACAGATGATCGAGAATTCGTTTAGGAAACGATCGATTAGGACAGAATTGGAGAAACAACAGTATAAACTATTGGGCGCATTCCATTGTTAGCATTCCCGCACGTGAGATCGTTCATGTCAAGGAGAAATATCCTCGATCTTCAGAAATGTTATAAAGAGATGTTATGTGGCAATGATTTTTCTCAATTATAAAAAAGGCAACAACTATATTATTGTCATTACGGAAGTAGGTTTTATTTATACAGAACAATTAAAGAAAGAGTTTGAGCATCGGCACACATGAATGAAATGAAAGGTAGTCACAGGCCGGTTGAATCTGTCTGAATTGTATGCTAGTAAGAGGAGTAAACTGTAAGAGAAGGAACCATAGTTCTTAATAGGAAAACAACAAGGCGAGTGTTGTATCAAAACGTTGATGTATCTGTTTTGATGTAAAATGCTCTACTAATTGAATTATATAAGTAGCAGGTTTCATGATATTAAATCAGACGGGGAACTGTTATATCGAAAGATCCGCAGGTATGGTTATACAGGCCTAAACTGGGTGGAATCCCGGCGGGTTTGGAAAATGTGTTAACACGTGAAAATGCTAGTATTCCAAGAACCAGGATGATTGGACTGTATCTTCAGGAACTCACCAATAAGATGAGTGTAAACAACTTGTCCTTCTTTCTATTCTGTTAACTTGTACATTGTGTAGATGTAGATTTTCCTTCACGTTTGTGAGAATGTGTTTGGAACTGAAATAATTTTCTTCGGCAATTATGAGCTTGTATATTTGAATGAAATATTTTGAATAGGCATGATGCGGATATGAAATGATATGATATGGTTGAATGTTAGGGCCGTCGAAGTAATTGATAATGATATTGTGCGCGACGGTTATGTTGGAGTATTTGTTGGGAAATAAGCATTACTTGTGATGTAATGTTGTCTTCGAGAAATACCAAGAATGTTGTTATTGGAAGATAGTAAAATAAATGCTCATCATTGGAATGTTAAAGTGATACTCTGGACAGTAGCGTAGCCAGGATTTCAGTTTGGGGGTTGCCATTCATCCAGAATTTGATTTTGATAGGTGTCCAAACTTCTATAGTTTAGGTGGTGTAGAATACCGAAAAAGGAAATGAGTGTCCTTGGATCCAAGTAAGAGTGGTGGGTTCGTGCGGATTCCGGAAGCTAATAGTAATTTCCTTCTTCTTCTTCCCCACGTTTCCCACATCTGTGGGGTCGCGGGTGCGAAATGTGTCGCACATGTGGATTTGGCCCTGTTTTACGGCCGGATGTCCTTCCCGACGCCAACCCTATATAGAGGGATGTGATCAGTGTTGTGTGTTTATTTGGTGGTTGGTAATGTAGTATGTTGTCTGAATATGTTGGGACAAACACCCAGTCCCAAGCCAGAATAATTATTCAGACGCGTTTAAAATCCCCAACCCAGCCGGAAATCGAACCCGGAACCGTCTGAACCGAAGGCCTCAACACTGATCATTCAGACAATGAGTCGGACTCCGGAAACTAATATTAATGCACATTATATATAAAATGCTCAATAAAAGAACTTTCGTTAAAACTCCTGGGGTGTCTGGACTCCTTGGACGACAAGCCCCGGTCCCTCGGCTACCTCTGTTACTCCCATCCCAACATAACTGCAGCATTTCATATATTCCGAGTACAAGTGAATTGAATGCAAGAATAAACACTTTGAGTAAGGATGCAATATTCTGGTTTAGAACAAATACGGTAATGTTATAATAATAATGGTCATGTGATAAGCAATAAAGAAGTGACATTTTATACAAATAATGCGGCAAAGATACACACACAAACACACACGCGCGCGCTTGCGCGCGCGTCGAATACAGGTTTCTCGTCCTTCTTGTCCATGGCTAGATGATGAAGGCAAGAGAATGATGGCCCACCGTGACTCGTTATTTCGACATTATAAACAAACCCTAGATGACACAGACTTCGAATCTAACCGCATCTTAAGAAATCGCACAAAGCAGTTAATCAGAAATTTAAAAAGTGCATATATTTTCGGATTTCAGCTAACAACTTAAATTCTAATCGCGCATGGGACCAACTTAGAGCTCTGGGAATAGGAAAATATCAACAGAGACAGACAACTCCTGACATTCCACTTGACGAACTGAATGATTACTTTAGTAGAATAAATATTCAACCTACCCAAATTAACTGCACCGACTCACCGCCCTCCCCTCCAGCCAATCTGCCATTCACATTTCACAGAGTCACAGAAAATCAGGTTAAAAGGCTTTGTACTCGATAAAATCAAAGACTACAGGTGTATATGATATTCCTATTACTTTTATACATAACATTATGAGTAACCGTCAACAGCGTGTAACAGTAAACGACAAGGCCTCTAAATGGAAAATGAAACTTAGTGTTGCCCCACAGGGCAGTATTCTACGGCCCCTAAGTTTCTGTATTTATATCAATGACATACCATCTGTGACAGGAAATAACACACATGACCTCTGTGCTGACGATCTTTAAATAGGCTATATCGACACTGCAAGACAAGATATTAACAGGGACCTCCGACTACTCAGTGTATATGAATACCGAAGCTCTCTTATACTAAACTGCAAAAAAAAAAAAAAAAAAACTCAGACAATTATAATTGGATCACGAAAATTACTGAGCTTGAATTCCTGCCTGCGATTTATTTACAATATCGAGTACCGTACGATTTTCATATCACCCCATACTATCAGGCTGTCTCATGGCTGATGACCGACTCGTTGGCTGAACGGTCAGCGTACTGGCCTTCGGTTCAGAGGGTCCCGGTTCGATTCCCGGCCGGGTCGGGGATTTTAACCTTAATTGGTTAATTCCAATGGCACGGGGGCTGGGTGTATGTGCTGTCTTCATCATCATTTCATCCTCATCACGACGCGCAGGTCACCTACGGGTGTCGAATAGAAAGACCTGCACCTGGCGAGCCGAACTTGTCTTCGGACACTCCCGGCACTAAAAGCCATACGCCATTTCATTTCATGGCTGATGTCTGATAAACGTCGGCAGCTGCACACTTTAACGATGGTGATCAGAGTGGCAGCTGAAAGTCAGCCAATGTATATTTCTTCTAAATTCATCTTTTTATCATCATTTCACAACATTAATACACGTTCTAGATCCATTCTTTCTATTCCACTGCACCGCACAAATAAAATTATTAGATCATTTGTGGTGACTGTCGCCAGATTATGGAATTCCCTGCCAGTTCAGGTCAGAGAAACTAGCTTTTTTAAATCACGATTTAAGGTCACCTGCCGAGACTACCTGCTGAGGACAGCTGACTGAATGGTTGAAATATGAATGTGTGCGTTCCTGAGGATTAGCCATTGTTAAGAGTTTTTAATATTAATTAGTTCTAATATTAATTTACATACATACATACATTATCATTATAGACTGTTATGCCTTTCAGCGTTCAGTCTGCAAGCCTCTGTGAATTTACTAAACGTCGCCACAATCCTCGATTTGCAACTAGTGTTGTGGCCTCATTTTGTTCTATACCTCTTATCTTTAAATCGTTAGAAACCGAGTCTAACCATCGTCGTCTTCGTCTACCTCTACTTCTTTTACCCTCCATAGCAGAGTCCATTATTCTCCTAGGTAACCTATCCTCCTCCATTCCGCTCACATGACCCCACCACCGAATATTTAGTAAGTAATTTATTTAAATTTATTTTAAATTCTATTAATTTATGTAG
This sequence comes from Anabrus simplex, assembly GCF_040414725.1. Lineage (NCBI taxonomy): Eukaryota > Metazoa > Arthropoda > Insecta > Orthoptera > Tettigoniidae > Anabrus > Anabrus simplex. Next base: position 734,092,079 of record NC_090265.1, read on the forward strand.
TTTTAACTATTTTAAGAATCTCAGTATTTTATTTAAGATTTTGATTAGTATGTGGTTAAGTGTACAAGAGGGCCTGGAGCCCTAACTTCGCCACTGTACTGAAGGCACTAATAAATAAATAAATTAATTAAATAAATAAATAAATAAATAAATAAATAAATAAATAAATAAATAAATAAATAAATAAATAAATAAATAAATAAATAAATAATGTAAAGCGTATGGGTATAGATATTTTGTTAGTTGGTAAAGAAAAATACACGTTACAACAAATGCTATGTAGGGTTTACCTTGTCCTGTTAGTTTCCAACGCGGTTAGGGCCACGCAGCTGTGAGCTTGCATCCGGGAGATAGTGGATTCGAACCCCACTGTTGGCAGCCCTGAAAATGTTTTCCCGTGGTTTCCCATTTTCACACCCTGCAAATGCTGGGGCCGTACCTTAATTAAGGCCACGGCCGCTTCCTTCCCACTCCTAGGCATTTCCTATCCCAACGTCGCCATAAGACCTATCTGTGTCGGTGTGACGTAAAGTAAATTGTTAATTACTTTTCCACGCAAGTCTGGGATACAGAATATAGTAGTATAAAGTTAGAGTTTCGTGACGCTAATATTCGTATCTATAATTTTTATTAACGTGCCAGAAATCAACGACACTGAGCTGTTGCCATTTCAACACCGTTTTAAGGGTTATCGATCCAATCCGGGATTTGAACCTGCGAACTCAGACTCAGAATGACAGCGACTCAACCAACTGAGCCACATGAAAAGGAGGCGTTTGTGATTATTGTTATAAATAGATGCAGCTAGTATTTTTACAAAGGTTTTATGAGGAGCATTTATTAAGGCGTACGTTTTCTTACTGTCCTAAACGCACGAGGCCGGACAGAAGAACTAGCTGGAAGCTAAGGAACCTTGCAGGGGTGTCGCTTCCTTCTCTGTTCACTTTTCCAAATTAAACTCCATGACGTAACAGCCCCGAAGCGCCATCGCGTACCAAGCGACGGCTGTTCAGCCCGGAGGCCTGCAGATTACGACGTGTTGTGTGGTCAGCACGACGAATCCTCTCCGCTGTTATTCCTGGCTTTCTAGACCGGGGCCGCCATCTCACCGTTAGATAGCTCCTCAATTATAAACATGTCGGCTGAGTGTACCTCGAACCAGCCCTCAGATCCAGGTAAAAGTCCCTGACCTGGCTGGGAATAGAACCCGGGGCCTCCGGTAAGAGGCAGGCACGCTACCCGTACACTGTGGGGCCGGCTGGTACTTTTAGGTCTCCTTATTTTCGAATTTGACTTAAGACATCCTGCATTCGATTCCCGGCACTGACAGAGTTAAGAAAGGCATGGGATGGGGAGGATACAGCCTTGTTTTTGGGTGTAGTACCAAAGTGGTTCCATTTTTTTTTAAGAAGACAAATTAAATGAAGATTCTACTTCCTCACAAACGAAGAACGATATTATCAATTTTACGAACAGTTTCAATAATGCAGCCGGTTTATGTTAAAAGTACAAAAGCTATGATTGTACATGGTAACAATCAAAACCAACAATATCTACTGAAGATCCGTCACCACACTCGGTAGGACCGGCTTTCTTTTCATATTCACCGGGCGAGTTGGCCGTGCAGTTAGGGGCGCACAGCTGTGTGCTTGCATCCGGGAGATAGTGAGTTCAAACACCTCTGTCGGCAGCCCTAAATATGGTTTTCTGTGGTTTGCAATTTTCACACCAGGAAAATGCTGGGGCTGTGCCTTAATTAAGGCCACGGCCGCTTCTTCCCTTCTCAGCCCTTTCCTTTCCCATCGTCGCCATTGAAGACCTACGGTGCGACGTAAAGCAAATTCTAAATAAAAAAATAAAAAATCTTTTCACAACCCCTTTCAAGGGAAAGTTGTATCCACACTACTGGCCTGGACTTACACCCCACCCACTGAAATTATTTTGTGGGTACGCCACTGCATCCACTCACCATTTAAGGTACAAGGTAAGTCCGAAGAATGGTTGGATACTCAAAATACACCACCATAAATGATGCGGTTCTGACTCAAAAGTATAAAGAAAGGTAAGGGACGGGATCTAGTGTTTTAAGTAGAATCCGTATCAGTAGAACGTGACTACCCATTTTAAAAATGTTTCATGTATCGACTGCGATTCAAGCCTGGGCCGTCCTGATGAGAAGATAGAAGCATTGGAACGGAGTTATCATGCCCGCCAATTATAAAGTATTTACCCGCACTTTTGATGGTGCCATTTGAGGTTCCAATCAGTCCCAGGGCATTTGACAAAATATATAGGCCTACCTATCGAACTTAGGCACGCATCCGCGATTGTCTTGGCACTGTAAGATTTTTTTTTAAAAACTTTTTCATAACTTACCGAGGATGCACATAGTGTTGGCTTTTCAGTGACAAAACGGTCCCTCTTCAAAAAATGTTACTTATATGGCACAAAATGAGGAACTAACGTGCAGATCACAATCCTGTCACAGTCTTCCCAACGCTGCAACTCAAACACAGCACATCTCTCAACCACGGTGCAACCCGAGGATCCCTAGGACATTGTTGTTTCCTGGAACCGATCTGCAAAAGCTAACACGATGTTGTAAGCTTGCAGCTGTTTCTGGACGTGGCCCCCGTTATCTCGGTGGTCACGTTCCGGCCCCCTACTGAGTAATCCCTTGCTAATTGGCCATTTCCTCATGTCTTGACATTTGTCAATACACAGCTTCATTCCCAATACTGAGGCCTCTACAAGAAAATATTCTCGCGCATCACAATCCTAAGTGTCTTCCTTTCATTCAAGCAGTACAAATATGGAGAATTATGTATGTCCCTATTGAGCCCTTGTCGCTACGTTAATTTAACATTTCGGCGTACGTTTTTAAGTTGTTCGTACCGTACGTAAAACAACGGCTAATCCTCGCTCTAGTTTCAGGAAATATTTTTTTTTGGGGGGGGCCCGGCCCCACTGGCCCCCCCCCCCCTGGCTACGCCAGTGACTCTGGAATAGACAAGCGATTAGGGTTTGATGTACCGCGAGGGTACTATTTTCCGAAGAATATTTTCGAAATGGAGATGTGAATAGTCATCAATTGTATTAATCCGAGATTCGATTATGGAACGAGTGTTATATGAATATATAGATACATAAAACATTAAAGTCTTCGAAATAATGTTGTCCCAATAAGACGTATGAGTTGCGTTATGATTGGAAGCGAAGTTAGCGTCATACTGCCCAATGTACAAGTTAGCTATTTCCCGTAGAGTAGGAGTAGTGTTAGTGTATGCGTTTGTAGATGCTGGTAGAACTTCATATATCCGGAGGAAAGTCTGTGAACACATCCAGAAGTTCTTATGCCTTCATAATTTCAAATCATGATTGTTTATTATGACAGTGGGGAGATTTGAATGTCTATTTTATTTAGGTGTAGAAGCTCGGGGCATCATGATTATGCTGTTCTTTTATTTGACATGTCTTTCAATGAATTATCTGTGGTTAGCTGCAGAACTTAGTTTGAGTGTCCGTGATTGATTTTCATTTTAGGTTCCACGGCGTTGCACGTATTTATGTAGTGAGCACTCAAGTGAGTTCGAGTTCGTTGATTTATGCGACGATTGTAATACTATATTAATGGAATATTAAAGCAGAAAGTTTTGACTCATAATGAAAACAGATATGAATGAATTAATATTTTCTTTATTTTGTGGCGGATAAAATAAGTAATTGAAATAATTGCATCGTCAATTGTATATGTAAACCTTCAGCAATTTTCATTTTGGCAATAATAATTTATTTGCTTATATTTAACATTAATATTAGATCAGTTTGCCAATATTAATTGAATCATAATAATAATATTGTAGCGCCATATAAGCCAGAGAATGATAGCCAACAAAAGATTTAATGTATGTTTTAAACTACTTTAACTATGATTTGATATTTATCCACCCATGTTGCAAGATATTCCTTTGCATTCTTGTTAATTATATTTTTATCGAAGAATTGACATAAATAAAACGGAACATCCTTCCAATTGAAACCGTTTCTCTGTATTTTCACTTATAAATTAGGATTTATAGAAGCCTCAAATAGTTACAAATTCTTATGATGGTGATGTTATCGTGCTGACGATTGCTATGAACTGTAGCGCGTGCCTAATTGAACCTTAACGCCCGCCAGTGGAGCCTCATGTATCACCGTAGAGTAATGCCAATGTACGCTTACAATATTTCTTCAAACCACTCATAGCATTTTTGACAAAATACGGTGACAGTTAACCATCGAGCCTGAACGGTTACAATACGGTATTATGATCTCTCCTACTCTTAAAAATATAACTCAAACTTACTCGTCATTCGACGCCATCTCTCCACTAACAGCTCGCAACATACCACTTAGTCGAACAGCTCGTCTCCTTTTTCCCAAGCCCAAAGTTTGCAACATTTTCGTAACGCTACTCTTTTGTCGGAAATCACCTAGAACAAATCGAGGTGCTTTTCTTCGGATTTTTTACAGTTCTCGAATCAAAGTGAGCGTCCCTTACACTGAAAGCATACTCTAGTTGGGGTCTTACTAGAGACTTACACGCGGTCTTATTTATATTCTTACTACAATCCCTAAATACTCTCATACTCATGTTCAAAGATCTGTACCCTTTATTTACAATGCCATTTATTTATTTATTTATTTATTTATTTATTTATTTATTTATTTATTTATTTAGGCCTTTAGCAGTGGTGATGTTGGGTTTCGTGGCCCTATTTTACACTTAAGCGCATAATTACAATATAATAAAGAAATACTCTCATTGAATGAGATACGTAAAAAAGATAATAAGTTAGAAAAAATAAGTGAGGTTACCAAAGCGCATCACAAAAAGAAAAATGTAAAGCATTTATGAGAAACAACACATCATAACGGATATATACCAGGCGGTAAACAGTGAATAATTAAATTCTATGTACACGAATTGAAACATTAAATATTACACACATACACAGTATGATTTGTATTAATAGTAATAATAATAAAAAGGTGATAATTTTATTTCTAGGAAATAACTACGTATTTTAATTTCGAAATCACGAAGTCACTTACATATCATAGTGGCTCAACCATACAGTCCATCATACATCACGAGTCACACGAAACTGTCAGCGGTGTTCAGAACGAAATCTCTACAAGCAGTTTTAAATTTTGTATACCTCTTGCAGTTCCCGAAATCAGCTGGAAGTGTATTCCGAAGTCGTCACCCAATAACAACGAAGAATGCGTTGTACTTAGAAGAGCGGTTAACGGGAATAACGAGGGAACAGCCAGATCTAGTATTAAGATTATGGAATGAGGACAGAAAATAAAATTTCAAAAAATAAATACACTGACTGACAGAGCAAATGCAACACCAAGAAGGAGTGGTCAGAACTTTATGCCAATTGCAGGGTAGACTGACGTCACTGAGGTATGCTCATGATATGAAATGCGCCGCTGTGCTGCGCACGTAGCGAACGATCAATGGGACACGGCGTTGGCGAATGGCCCACTTCGTACCGTGATTTCTCAGCCGACAGTCATTGTAGAACGTGTTGTCGTGTGCCACAGGACACGTGTATAGCTAAGAATGCCAGGCCGCCGTCAACGGAGGCATTTCCAGCAGACAGACGACTTTACGAGGGGTATGGTGATCGGGCTGAGAAGGGCAAGTTGGTCGCTTCGTCAAATCGCAGCCGATACCCATAGGGATGTGTCCACGGTGCAGCGCCTGTGGCGAAGATGGTTGGCGCAGGGACATGTGGCACGTGCGAGGGGTCCAGGCGCAGCCCGAGTGACGTCAGCACGCGAGGATCGGCGCATCCGCCGCCAAGCGGTGGCAGCCCCGCACGCCACGTCAACCGCCATTCTTCAGCATGTGCAAGTCACCCTGGCTGTTCCAATATCGACCAGAACAATTTCCCGTCGATTGGTTGAAGGAGGCCTGCACTCCCGGCGTCCGCTCAGAAGACTACCATTGACTCCACAGCATAGACGTGCACGCCTGGCATGGTGCCGGGCTAGAGCGACTTGGATGAGGGAATGGCGGAACGTCGTATTCTCCGATGAGTCACGCTTCTGTTCTGTCAGTGATAGTCACCGCAGACGAGTGTGGCGTCGGCGTGGAGAAAGGCCAAATCCGGCAGTAACTGTGGAGTGCCCTACCGCTAGACAACGCGGCATCATGGTTTGGGGCGCTATTGCGTATGATTCCACGTCACCTCTAGTGCGTATTCAAGGCACGTTAAATGCCCATCGCTACGTGCAGCATGTGCTGCGGCCGGTGGCACTCCCGTACCTTCAGGGGCTGCCCAATGCTCTGTTTCAGCAGGGTAATGCCCGCCCACACACTGCTCGCATCTCCCAACAGGCTCTACGAGGTGTACAGATGCTTCCGTGGCCAGCGTACTCTCCGGATCTCTCACCAATCGAACACGTGTGGGATCTCATTGGACGCCGTTTGCAAACTCTGCCCCAGCCTCGTACGGACGACCAACTGTGGCAAATGGTTGACAGAGAATGGAGAACCATCCCTCAGGACACCATCCGCACTCTTATTGACTCTGTACCTCGACGTGTTTCTGCGTGCATCGCCGCTCGCGGTGGTCCTACATCCTACTGAGTCGATTCCGTGCGCATTGTGTAACCTGCATATCGGTTTGAAATAAACATCAATTATTCGTCCGTGCCGTCTCTGTTTTTTCCCCAACTTTCATCCCTTTCGAACCACTCCTTCTTGGTGTTGCATTTGCTCTGTCAGTCATTGTATATAGGGAGAGTTTTTCATCCAGAATTCCGATATAGCGACTTCAGTAGGCCTTCATGTAACTTTTGCTGCCCTTGAGGTTTCAGCCAGGAAAGATATTTATAGCTAGTATATGTGTGTACCCCAATAAACATCTTGCCCTATATTTACACCAAGGTGCTATGCTTACATATTATAGTCACCTCGTCGGTGCAAGGAAGTGTCCCAGCAGTTCACGTAATTTGGATTACCTGAGTAAAGGACGTCCGTGGTAGGCGGTGGAATCTTGTGAACTGTGGTCTCTTGAGTACTTTTATCATTGCTGAGAAGACATAGTAATCTTAGGGTGAAAAGTCGGGTCTGTAGCGGGGGTGATCGAGGACTTACTATCGTAACGCCACAACAATTCTTGGCCTATTGTTGGTTAATCAGGGGAAATTCGTTACACTTTCTTAACAGGAAGACAAACATAACCTTGGAACGACGGCAATGGTCGGCTCCACAAATCAAAAGCAAGTTGCGCAAGACCGGAGCTAGTCACTGCTCACAAACACTTTCTGACATACGTACCACTATTAGAGCATGCGCAGTGCTCCATTTCGTACAACACGATACACACACTCTTTGGTCGTTTCTAAAGCACGACTGTGAAAGCCACACCTGCTAGATCCTGAAAACATTGCCAGCAATATCTCCTCAATTTAAACAGACCGAAATTAAAATTGTAATTTTATTCTCATCTCAACTTTTAGTAAATTTTTCCTTGTTGCGTTTGTAAGTAGCAAGGATTCAGTTAACCCGACACCGGGCGCGTGGGGAGATTTTGCCTCGCCCATGAAACAAATGAAGCAAATCATCTTTATAGTATAGTTTTAGATTCTACACTTCCCACACTATACCACTCTCGCTCCCACAGTCACACTCACTCCCGCACTCACTCTCCACCTCTCTCGTTCCCCCTCCCTCACGCGCACTCAAACCCGCTCCCACCACTCACTCTTTTATAAGAATTATTGTAGTTTTACAAAGTTTAATTTACATATGTGGGGTATTCTGTTTTGTCTAATGAGTATCACGAACATCTCATTCACACACTTTTGCCAATTTGAGATTGTTATAATTAAAGAAACAGGAAAAAGCAAATGCCATGCTTTCATTCCCGAATTTACATTTCTGGCACCTGGTAGATGTCTCACGAGATTCCTACGGCTAGTTTTATGTGTCGTGTTTCTGCAGTGTACATCCCACGTGGTTCCTTCATCTTTCTCCTTATATAGCAGTCTATTTCGTACAAATTGGTCCGTATTTGCAAAAACAGGTTCCGTTTCAATTTCCAAAAGCTCACTTTTGCTATATTGTTCAATTCGTCCAACATTGGAACTCTAAAATTTAACATCTAAATCCTCACCTGTGTCTTCCACCCTGTTCTTCTCCTTTTCAAATTCATTCAACCATTGTAACAGTTTCCGTGTGTTCTCGTCACCAACAGTTCAATATATTCAAATTTTATCGATATATTTGATGTATTCAACAATTCCAGAAATGCTAATGTAAAAAAGGGCGCAAGGTGAGGGAAAATACCATTGAACTGCAACAACAATGCACCCCAAACGAAAGCAACGAACTTTCACAACAAACTAATGCGGAAAGTAATGAACTTGGAATACCTAGAACGATAGACACGTGTGCAAAACCATTCCAAATCAAGGAATGAAATCAAGGAATGAGGGATGCCCTCACCACGCGCCCGGTCGCGGATTAATATTATCTGTACATCGCTTGCTGCTTTGTGATCATTTTCACGATCCATCGCTTCGTTACTGTCCTCTCATGGGAGCCGCACCTCATTACCTCCTGAAGCTGATTCCTGCCCGTGGTGCCCTTGGTAAGGTAGTTGGAATTACATTTCCATTACTGAACTGAACATCAGCACTTGGCGGTCAGACTGTTTCTCGAGATCTCCTGACCAATGGCACACAAACAAATGACAGCTCACAGAAGCTCTTTTCAGCGCCAATCAACCAGGGTGTGCTGTATTAAAGCGTCCTTCAAATTAACATAATAGGCATGAGTAAATCTAAAGCCGACTATTTGTCAAGACTTTCATTAGAAAATAACATTGATTTAATCTGTGTTCAAGCAACTCATATCTCTGATGAATCACAAATGCACTCAAGAGGAAAGATCCATGTTTACAGATTATTGGGAGCTACATATCACCAATCATACGGTTCTGCGACCTATGTTTGCAACTCCATCATGGATGCTCATCTAGTTTCTGCACACCATGAGAACAACATTTTTAAGACTGTGACTCAGGTTAACAGCTAGAAAGTTGTGAACACTTATAAACCTCCAGGCATCCCATGGCCTGATAATGTTCTTCCAAACTTTGTACATCCTGCTATCTATGTGGGAGACTTAAACAGCCACCACACCCAATGAGGATACAGATCAAATGACCTTTGTGGAGAAAAGCTTATTGAATTGTCAGACTTGTCCACTATTCAGCTCATCTTCAACTCAGAGGAAAAAGGTCCCTTTAAATCAGCAAGTTGGAACACAGAAACCAATCCTGACTTATGTTTTGTGTCCACTGATCACCAGGGATACAGTTTAACTGCTCTTCGTAGAGTGCTCACAAACTTCCCACACAGTCAGCACCGTCCTGTTCTTTTGGAAATAGGCACTCAGATCCCCATTATTGGAACGTCTCCTCTTCCATGGTGGAGTTTTGTCATTGCTAACTCGGACATTTTCTCTGCTGATCTTGATAGCAGCATAAGATGGATTCCTCCTGTTCTCAACCACTACTGTAGATGGAATAAGTTAAAGCAATACTTGCCACTGCAAAAAGACACATTCCTAGAGGAGTCAGAAAGGAGTATGTACCCGGATGGAAGGAAACATGTATAAAAACTACAGTGATTTTCAAAAGAATGGAGAAACGTATGTTGCTGATGAACTCATGAACAACTTAGGTGAAGCCAGACGGAACAAGTTGACAGAAACTATGGAAACTATGGATTTCAAACATTCTAGCAGGAAGGCTTGAGGCCTCATAAAGAAGTTAGGGAGATCACCTCACATTCCACAGACCAAATCTGCTGTATCTCCTGATCAAGTTGCCAAACGGATTGCTGGATTGTCTAAAGTGAAACCCAAGAAAGAACTCAGTCGGTTAATAAGAAAAGAACTAACCCTCATGAAAAGACATAATTGGTTCATCAAATATTTCTGCCCCTTTCACCGAAGAAGAGCTCCTGTCTGATCTGAAGATAACAAAAAACAGCAAATCACCTGTTTTTGATGGCATTCACCCTGTGGGAAGAATACAAGGAAATGGTTGTCACGGTTTTTTCAAATATTCTGATGAGAGGCAAACGTCCTCCAGGGATCAAATGAACCAAGATTCTGGCTATTATGAAACCAGGTAAACACTCCGATTGTCCTGAAAGTTACCGTCTAATTGCTATAAAGAGTGTTTGTTACAAACGTCTGGAACGGCTCATCTACAATAGAATAAGCCTTCTAATTTTACCATCAATCCCAGCAGAGCAAGTTGGTTTTAGACCCAACCGTAGTTGTGAAGACCAAGTTCTTGCGTTAACAATCCACATTGAAGCAGGTTTAGATAAGCGACTGAAGAGTGGTGCAGTGCTAATAGACATTACAGCCGCTTATGATGCGGTGTGGAGATAGATAGTTGTGTATATATTTTTTAAACTTGTTGGATGCAAAGTAATGTCACAACTCATAAACAACATGTTATCAGATAGAATGGTCCAGGTAGTTATGGATACCAAACATAGTAAAGTTAAAAAGCTCAACAATGGTGTCCCTCACGGATCTGTGCCCTCTCCACTGCCGTTTAATATGTACATTGCCGATCACTACATCACGCCAATTTGTTTATGCGGATGACCTAGCAATAGTTACTCAGCAATCCAATGTGAATGAGATAAAAGCAATTCTAAACAGGGACCTTGACATTTTGAGCGAGTAATTTGATAAGTGGTGTTCAATACCTAGTACCAGTAAAACATTAACCTGTCCCTTGTCACCTTAATAACAGACAGGCAAACAATACTTTGAACGTTTCCCTCGACAACTCTCCTCTACAACACAATCCTAACCCCAGGTACCTTGGAGTCACTCTTGACTGGACACTATACTTCAGGGAACATATAACGAATACCGCTGCCAAACTGAAGACCAGGAACAATATCATTCAGAAACTTGCAGGTTCTAGATGGGGAACATCAGCATCCACTCTTAGGTCGTCAGGATTGGGACTGGTATACTCTCCAGCCGAATATTGTTCTTCTTCGGTTTGGTAGAATAGCCCTTATGTTAAGAATATTGATGTTGTTCTGAATCAGACGATGCGCATTGTCAGCGGCGCAGTCAGATTTACTCCTCTTTTTTGGTTTCCAGTCTTGAGTCACATAACACTTCCAAGAATATACAGACAAAACAACCTATTACGCGAGTTCAGGAAGATAACAATGAACCCAAGCCTTCCCAATCATGAAGACATGGTTGTTAGGTATGGACGTCTGAAATCAAGATCTCCGCCAATTCAGACTGCAAGGGAACTTATCAATAGGAACTTTAACGGTTCTGATGAATGACAGTAGGAATGGACCAACACAGCTCAAGATGAATGGCAGACCCTCTTTAGTCTTCAACATCCACCACCTGGTTTTAATCACCCCGGAAGAATTTGGGTTCTTGTCAACAGAGTCCGTACCAATCATGGACGATGTGGGTCATTGTTGCATTAGTGGGGTATGCGTTCCTCCCCTGAGTGCGACTGTGGTGAGAAGAAACAGACCATCCGTCATATTGTCATTGAATGTCCAAGAAGGTCATACTTAGGTAAGCAGAAGGAGTTTGTGCGTGCTTCTGATGGGGTTGTACAATGGTTGGACAGATTAGATTTGAGTTCTTGAACTATTTTGGAGATTGGTTGATTGTTTGAAGTGTTATATTGTTTTTTTTGTATCTTCGTATTGAACCCTTTAGGTCCATATTGAGGGATACCTACCTTCCTTACCTATCAGCAAAGTTCATGAGATCTGTCTCTTGGGTCGTTTCGGGTTCTTCGTCACTTGCTGAGGTAAAGGTAGGGTTCATTAATTCTAATCTATCTACTCAAATGAAAGGTCTGTTTAAAAGATTCCTATTTATTCAGGAAATTCTGAAGCAATCTGATATGTCAACGGTATCATAGAAGTCAACTGTATCCACTGGACACCACAATCATTTTTACATAATGGTCAGAACACTGGTGTGAGACTTTAACGTAACTGCCTGATGGGCATTCTTACTATAAACCATTATCTCAATTATTAATCATTTAAGAAAGGAAAGTCTGGAAATCCTTAAATTCGGCTTCCATGTGAGACCGCATGTACCATCATAGTGATTCGTTATGGTCCAGCCCTCGTAACACGAACTCTGGACTCTGGTTATAATTAAGGCCGTCCAATCGGTGTGTGCCACACAGTGGTTCTACGGCATGGACCCTTAATTGAATCGATGTGACCTGCGTCTATGTCATGGACCGACATCTAATCTTCTAAGTTACTTTAAAGTCATTGTGGATGATGACCGCAAGGAAATGATGCTACAATGGCATATGGCCCTAATCTAAGTCACTGAGGTTGATGACCCCCTGACCATCCAAGTTTCTAGGCTGAAGGCTAAACACAATTAAGTTACATCGGTTGATGACCAAAGTTTCCACTTTACTATCCCCAGCACATTCACTGCTCAATAAATCCAAGTTCAATAATTACAACAATAGCAATGCTCACAAACTTTGTGGCAGTAAAATCCATTTCCTTCGGATATGTCCCTTTAATCTTTACTTTATTTTAATATTCCCCAGACAACAAACTAAAATTTCCAGAATGCATCTCCAAGTTATTCGCTTGATTAAAGTTATTTCAAAATGCGGTTTCACTGAATTTAATAATTTAATAAATTTAAATGATTTAACGAAATATTAACAAACAACAAATTTTATCTCCGCGGACTCTGGTTTCCTCACAAATTTCTACACAGCTGTGATGTGAATTCAATATTGCGATGTTTATCTGGCTGGAAGAGAATTTGTTACATCATTCATGTCCAGCTATATATATATCCCGTCTCGTGATATCACACTTTAAAATTCAATATAATCCTAACCGCTATTAACACTTGGATATCATAATAATAATCTACGTACAAACCAAACAACTCGCCATATAATTACGATGTCATATCTCGTCATTACCATTATGAAATTTTGCACACCCCTCACAGACAAATCGATCATCACGACCATCGCTCTATATTTTGGACAACTCTGAAATTGGGTTACTCTGTTCCTTATACTCAAAGTTCGTGATTTCAAATGTTCATTACGTCCCCAATTACAGTACTTCACAATACTTAGATCATTACCGGCTATGAAATTTCAACTAAATCCAGCATTTTAATGTTTTCCCTGGCCGAGAATTACAGTACAATCTCGACTCCACTCCTATTCCCGTTATCATCCCCGCTGTCCGCTTAGGTCTCTCACCCCAAGCTCGCTTGGCAGTTATATAAAACACCTGGTTGTTCCAGTTGACTGGCTTCTCAAAATGCTCACCTTTTAAACTCTGCCGACATAATTAAACAAATACGATATTCTAACCCACAAAATGCACAGATTATGCTTCAAGATGCCCACACTAATTATACGCGTCGCCAATTATACCGCTATGGATTTCTATGAATTTCTTTCCATTCTCAACATTATAAAATATTCCTCGGGCTATCATATCCCGGCTTCAATGACAGGACTCTAACCTGATTCGCACATCTCATCTCAACTCATATAAAACACTCCTCGGGCTTCCGTATCCCGGCTTCAATGACAGGTCCAACCTGTTTCGCAATACTAACCTCTGTTTCCCAGCTCCACAATTATCATTGACAAAGAACTGGAATAAAATCCTCACTAGAAATTCCGACATCTAATATCGCACAATGCATTACTCATGAATAACTTCGCATAAATGATATCGTATTTAATAACTTGATTTTTACGAGAAATGACTGAAACATTCTACTAGATCTTTTTTATTGTCAGTCAGACACAGTTTTAAAATGGGCATTAAAAAAGAACGTTTCTCTCCGTGACCAAATTCATCACCCTAGGCTCTCACCCGACAGCGCGCTTCCACTCGATTGAAAATGAGTAACCATGGATTATTATTATTAACGTCAAATTGCAGACAGAAGAATTTTACATCGAATGAACATCTTACTTCGACATCACAAAATACAGGCAGTACACTCACACGGATGACGATCTACATTGGACGTGATATCACTTCAGAACCCTATTCAATAACTTTTACAACATTATATGGCACTCGCAAGACTTCAAAAATTTATCCAAGTGGAAAATAAAACAAATGACTCTTTTAGTCGTACTCTCACATTTACAAAACTTAGTAGGGCGACCACTGCGTCGTATATCCCCATTCAAAGATGGCGGAACGCTGTTAGTGCTGTGTGTGTGTGCTCCCAGTTTTCGATCACTAGCAGGTGTAGTAAAGGCGTAATTCGTTACGAAAATAGTGAATTTCAACTTTAAAAAGTGTGTGTTGCTTACTTCACATCATCACTCTGTGCTGTACAGTTGATTTTTGCAAATATAAACAAAATTTAAGTATGGGAAGAGACAAGAGGAATGCGGCCAGCCGGGGAACCAGGACCGAGACGGGACCTGTAGCCGGCAGCGGAAGTGAGGCGACCCTAGCGGACAGCATTGTTCAGCAGGTAAGAGAAGCCCTACAGTCGAAAGACATTCTCTCGGCTATCGTTGAAGCAATAACTGAAAGTGTCACAAAGGCCGTGGCTGAACAACTTAAGGCCACCCTGGACTTCAACACTGAGATTATCAATGAACTTAAAATTGATATTAAAAATAGGGAAATTGAACTGAAAGCAGTGCAGGATGAACTCAAAAGGAGTACTGATGCTTTGGAGCAATACCAACGTAGAGGAAGTGTGCGTGTGTTCGGAATTCCCGAATCACCTAATGAGAATACGGACGAACTTTCAGTCAGGTTGTTTAAAGATAAACTTGGCCTTGACATTGCCGTGCAGGATATTGATAGGTCTCACCGAGTTGGCAGGCCGGGGCTGGGAGTGAAACACCCTATAATAGTGAAATTCGTAAGCTATAGGAAAAGGGAGGAAGTCTTCCGTAACAAGCGCAGGTTAGCAGGCACTGGAATCACTATCAGGGAGGACCTGACTGCGGCTCGCACTCTCATATTAAAGGCGGCTGTAGATAAATTTGGAGTGAGAAATGTCTGGACCATACAGGGACGCATTGTTGTAAAAAGAGGGGAAACCAGACACAACATAACAACAATGGATGAACTGAACGCTCTCAAATAAATGAGCAATACCATAGTGTAGTATCTCACCATGTGTATGTAGATTCTACTGTGAAATAGCTTTCTAGTTCCTCAACTATTTCTTCATTTGTAACAAATTCGTAAAATAGTCGTATAGCATTCACCAGTTCTACCCACACGTACAAACTCTTTCTCTTCTACTTATTTCTGAAATTCTCGCCGGCAGGTGCACTTAAAGCCTGGAGCACAGCACCTTAGCTAAATGCTACTCTAGACTAACTCTTCAACTGTATATTAGTGTAATTTTATTAGTATCCTTATTTAATTATTATTATTACTTATTTTTCTATTGAAATGTTCAAACATATGCTATGTGAATGTAATTATCTGCGTGTGTCTGTCAGTGTGTGTGTGCTATCAGTGTTTGTTCCAGGAATGAGTCACCTACTCTTTAAACATGTCAGCAGCTGGTGTCCTTAAAACTACTGTTACGGTAGATGAGGCATTCCTGAGTGTCATTGATCCGAGTGTATTCCAAGACGAAAATAACCCTCGTGTACCTTCACCAACTGTCCCCAACCCTCAGCCTACTGAACTGTTATTGAAACAATCTCTGTCTCAGTTCTCGCGAAGTCTACAGTGTTGCCATATCAATTCTCTCTCACTCCTCAGTCACATAGATGAAGTTCGTTCGATAATATCAACCTGTAACATGCATATTATGTGTATTACTGAAACCTGGTTATCCGATAAAATTAGCTCTAACCTTGTAAATCTAGAAGGATATACTCTCTATCGGCATGATCGCACTGCCAGACGTGGTGGAGGTGTAGCAGTTTATTGTAGAGATGATATTAAATGTAGAATAATTATCAGATCATCATCTGGCATCACTCCACATACAGAATATATGTTTGCTGAGACCATAATTAACCGTCAAAAAGTATTGGTAGGAGTTGTCTATAAACCACCGAATGTTACTAATATCTCTGACCTTGAATCTGACCTTCTCAAACTAGTACCAACCTACGAGCATATACTACTTCTTGGTGACTTTAACTCAAATATCTTAGCCCCGACTGGCAAATCAGAACGAATCAGCAACCTACTTACCTCCGTCGACATGACGATCTTACCGCTTGATGCAACGAATCATGTTCATACATTTAAATACACAAGCCATACTGGAATTGACCTCCTAGTTACAAATAACCCGCATAAAGTTCTGAAGTACGGTCAATTTCCTGTACCTGGCATATCAACTCATGACTTAATTTACCTGTGCTACTCTCTACGTGTACCAAAATACAGAGCTAAATACATTAGTTATAGGGATCTGAAAAATATCGATCTACAACAACTCCAAAATGATGCGTACAGTTTACCTTGGGAAGATATAAAGCGGGTGCAGGACACAGACATGAAAGTGAGAAGATTTAACTCTCTACTCATAGGACTATATGACAAACATGCTCCAGTTAGGCAAGCTAGAGTCACTCGCTCGCCTGCACCTTGGTTAACAAACGATATAAAAGCAACAATGGCTCGCCGTGACGCAATGTTCCGCCGATACAAGGAAACAAATAATGAATTAGATTTCGAACAATATCGTCTTTTACGTAACAGAACAAAGCAATTAATTCGCAATAGCAAATTTAATCACATTAAAAATGTAACACGGAACTTAAATGCACGTGAAACCTGGAATGAACTTCGAGCTATGGGTGTTGGAAAATGCAAAGAGCCACATATGCCAACTATATCTCTCGATACACTTAACTCTCACTTCGTAACTAACCCAATAAAGGAATCTCAACCTCAAAATCATATCAATCTAAATAAAATAATCAGTGACCTTACAGAA
This sequence comes from Anabrus simplex, assembly GCF_040414725.1. NCBI lineage: Eukaryota > Metazoa > Arthropoda > Insecta > Orthoptera > Tettigoniidae > Anabrus > Anabrus simplex. The sequence goes on from NC_090265.1 coordinate 734,109,126, forward strand.
AACGAAAATAATTTCTCTTTTCACTCTGTCAGTGTAAATGATGTAAAGCGTATTTTAAATTCAGTTAAGTCACAAGCTAAAGGAGCAGATAACATCCCAATAGGCTTTATAAAAAACATTATTGGCGCGGTCCTACCAATTATTACCCACATTGTAAACCATTGTCTCACCACTGGGACGTTTCCAACTGCATGGAAGGATGCTCTAGTAACCCCAATATTAAAGCATACCGGTACCACAGCAAATGCGCCATCTGATTACCGGCCTATTTCGATTCTTCCCCCTCTCTCGAAAGTTCTTGAACGAGTTGTACACGAGCAGCTAGTAGAATTCTTAACCAGGCATTCTCTTTTTGACCCATTGCAATCTGGCTTCAGAAAGGGACACAGTACTACGACTGCACTTCTTCGGGTAACAGATGACATAAGACTAGCAATGGACAAACGGCAGGTGACGATACTGACACTCCTTGACTTTAGTAGTGCGTTCGACACGGTAAATATAGACATACTATTATCCAAGCTACGCTCTCTGCATATCGGCCCGATAGCCCTTAATTTTTTTAAGTCGTACCTTACAAATCGTCGCCAGTGCGTAGTGGTAAACAATCAAAGATCCCAATGGGCTGTAAAATCATCCGGTGTCCCTCAAGGGTCTGTTCTAGGGCCCTTACTGTTCGTCTTGCATATAATGACATATCTTCCACACTTCAGTATTGCAACTACCACTTATATGCTGATGATATGCAGATATACAAACACACCACTACAAACAATTTACATGAAACAGTTCAGCACATTAATTCGGATATTGAAAGGCTTACCGCCTATGCTAAAAACAACCACTTACTCCTAAATCCTCGTAAAACACAAAGTATTATCATAGGAAACTCTAAATTATTACATGTAATAAGCAATATCAATCCTCCTCCAATCATAATCAATGACATTGCTGTACCGTACCTTAAAAATGTAACTAATCTTGGAATCTCCATCAATGAGAATCTGACCTGGAATGAACACGTAACAAATGTATGTAGAAAGGTTCATGCAGCTCTATATCCCCTGAAACGTCACAAGAATTCTTTTCCTCAAAAACTTTAATTAAAATTAATCCAAGCATTACTATTCCCAATTTTAGACTACTGTGATACAGTACTAGTCAATCTAAATGCTGAACAAGCTTTGAGACTTCAGCGAGCACAAAACTCATGCATACGATATGCCTTCCAACTGCGACATGACATTCATGTTACACCATATTTCAAAACATTGGAATGGCTACGCATAAATGAACGAAGGAATTATCACCTAATGACACTTGTTTACCAAGTGCTCTCGACGAACACTCCTACTTACCTCTCTTCTAATTTTCGTTTCCTTTCCTCATTCCATGAAATTAGTACCCGTTCTGGTTCCTTACTTGAAATTCCACTAAGTCGAACCAATTCCTACAATCAATCCTTTTTAGTTACCGCATCGAGACTCTGGAATACACTCCCAATGGACATTCGGCACTTTACTTCCTCTCATAAATTCAAATCTACCTGCAGAAAGTTTGTGTGAATGGGTTTTCTTCATTTACTATTATTATTATTATTGATATTAATATTGTTATTATTATTATTAATATTGTTATGATTATTATTAGTAATTATCACATTAATTGCTGTACTGATATGTAGGCCTAACTTACCGGTAGTCTTAGAATTATCTGTTTGTAGTATTATTTCTTTTTAGAATTTCTATGTCTTACTTTTATGTTTACATTTTTAAATTCTGTTTATAGTGGTTAAGTGTAAGAGAGGGCCGTGAGCCCTAACTTCGCCACAAATGTAAGTCAGGAATAAATAAATAAATAAATAAATACACTTTAAGAAATCACGAGACGAGATATAAGAGGTAGTAAGATGGGAAGTCACCTACCTCATGTCGTCACGCCAGTATTCGTCTTAGGGCTCACCTGTGACCCTGGCATTTTATTTAGCCATCTTTACATTCATGGCTTCATAATTTATAATTATTTGTTCAGATTTCCTGGAATAAAGCATAAAAAAAAAGAAATACCCTTCACTTGTTTGCGGAGCGCACACGATGGATTATAATTATTCCCGCACACGAATTACTTAATCACATTAGAATATTTCAGTACTTTGACCGTCCTATCTGGTACGATTATTTCACTCAAGAAAACTATCTCCTCGTGGAGTCAAGACTTAGCCGCAATGGCTAAAATCTGCAGTCGAACTCAGTCTACTTTCGTTGGTTTGATTTCGCAGAGCAGCTCAACAATTTTTCGTCCGCTTTGTATCACAAATGCCGGAGAAGGAAACTTCGTCATGGCGTCCCTTCATATTTATAGCAGTTACCCCCTCTCTTCGGATCTCTCCCTTTGCCGCCAAGAAAATTATTATAAATTTTCCGACTTACCTAAACTGTAATTTCAAGAGTTTTGAAAGTGACTACATGCTTGCTACATTTCTGACGGTAGTGTTCATGGACATTTAAAAATTTTACGGGTTCGATTTGTGAGATGATTGACCTCCTTTGATAGGCACTATATTTTTTTGACTTGGCGTGGTCACGCCGTGTACACGCGCTTTGAAATAGTTCATAAAAATGACTTGAGGTTCTTCCGCCGTCGACACGTGTGGTTGACGTCACGTACCCCAGAGCGTGGGACCGAAGGTAATCACCCCCTCGTCACGTGTCAAATCCATGCTATCAAGAATCCAACTTCTAATTATTTTGTTACATTATGCATAATGTTCTTAGGGCACAAAGGTCATGGGTTCAGTATGTAGAGTTATGTACTAGCCATAAGCCAAATAAAAACCTCCATATCTTGCTTTTGTATTTGACAGATATCGCAATCTTTGCGATATCACAGATCAGTCTGTTATGGCTGCTTAGTATTCTCTATGCCAGACTTAACGTGTAGTTCGTCCTGATCAGACGGACGGCACCTCGAGTAACGGGGTATTGCCAAAGCAAGGAAATGTAGAGTAGAGGATAGGAAAAGACAGGTGGAACAGGGTCTTGGGAAGGAGAAAAGGGAGGAGGAAGTAGCTTCTGCAGCTATCAGGAAAGATAGGGCTGACCAGGAGGGGAGGGGATCAAATGAGGTGGGTAGGGTTGAGGCTCTGGTCATGGGGGATTCCATCGTTAGACACGTGGGGAAAGTGTGTGGAGGAAAGGGAACCAGGGTAGAATGTTATCCAGGAATTAGGTTGAGGCAGATGTTGAGGAAAGTAGAAGAGAGGGAGGAGGGGAAGGAGAAGGTGGTAGTGTTTCACGTTGGTACCAATAACGTAAGGCAAGCTGATATAAGTACCAACATAGTTGGAGATGTGTGGGATCTGGTAAATGCAGCACGGGTGAAGTTTAAGAAAGCGGAGATTGTTATTAGTGGAATACTGTGTAGGAGGGATACTGACTGGAGGGTGATTGGGGATTTAAATGAGACTATGGAGTGGGTATGTGGGAAACTGGGAGTGAAATTTCTAGATCCTAATGGGTAGGTAGGAGATAGGGATCTGCGCTCAGATGGCCTTCATTTAAACCGCAGTGGTACGTATAAGTTAGGAAATTTGTTTGGAAGGGTAATAGGGAGGTACATTCAGGGAAACGGGATGGCATAGGGAGCGGTGATAAGGGAACAGGGAACTGGAAATCGAGTAGGGATGACATAAAATTGTTAGTGCTGAACTGTAGAAGTATTGTAAAGAAAGGAATAGAATTAAGTAATTTAATAGATATATATTTACCAGATATTGTAATAGGAGTTGAATCATGGCTGAGAAATGATATAATGGATGCAGAAATTTTCTCACGGCACTGGAGTGTGTATCGTAGAGATAGGATAGGAAAGGTGGGAGGGGGAGTTTTCATTCTGGTGAAAGAAGAATTTGTAAGCTACGAAAAAGTTAAAGATGAGACACATGAAATTCTAGGTGTAAGGCTCATTTCTAAAGATAATAGGCAACTTGATATATTTGGAGTGTACAGATCGGGAAAGGGTAGCACTGATGCGGATTCGGAATTATTTGATAGGATAGTCAGCTATGTGGGAAACGACATGGAAAGAAATGTGATTGTAGCGGGAGATCTGAATTTGCCAGATGTAAATTGGGAAGGAAATGCGAACGACAGGAAGCATGACCAACAAATGGCAAATAAGTTAATATGGGAAGGACAGATGATTCAGAAAGTGATGGAACCAACCAGAGGGAAAAATATCCTGGATGTGGTGCTGATAAAACCAGATGAGCTCTATAGGGAAACTGAAGTAATAGATGGTATTAGTGATCATGAAGCTGTTTTTGTGGTAGTTAAAAATAAATGCGATAGAAAGGAAGGTCTTAAAAGTAGGACTGTTAGGCAGTACCATATGGCTGATAAAGCAGGTATGAGGCAGTTTCTAAAAAGTAACTATGATCGGTGGAAAACGGTAAAAAAAATGTAAACAGACTCTGGGATGGGTTTAAAGAAATTGTTGAGGAATGCGAAAACAGGTTTGTACCTTTAAGGGTGGTAAGGAATGGTAAAGACCCACCTTATTATAATAGAGAAATAAAGAGACTAAGAAGGAGGTGCAGACTGGAAAGAAATAGAGTTAGAAATGGCTGTGGAAGTAAGGAGAAATTGAAGGAACTTACTAGAAAATTGAATCTAGCAAAGAAGGCAGCTAAGGATAACATGATGGCAAGCATAATTGGCAGTCATACAAATTTTAGTGAAAAATGGAAGGGTATGTATAGGTATTTTAAGGCAGAAACAGGTTCCAAGAAGGACATTCCAGGAATAATTAATGAACAAGGGGAGTGTGTATGTGAGGATCTTCAAAAGGCAGAAGTATTCAGTCAGCAGTATGTAAAGATTGTTGGTTACAAGGATAATGTCGAGATAGAGGAAGAGACTAAGGCCAAAGAAGTAATACAATTTACATATGATAACAATGACATTTACAATAAGATACAAAAGTTGAAAACTAGAAAAGCGGCTGGAATTGATCAGATTTCTGGGGATATACTAAAGACAATGGGTTGGAATGTAGTACCATATCTGAAGTACTTATTTGATTATTGTTTGGTCGAAGGAGCTATACCAGATGAATGGAGAGTTGCTATAGTAGCCCCTGTGTATAAAGGAAAGGGTGATAGACATAAAGCTGAAAATTACAGGCCAGTAAGTTTGACATGCATTGTATGTAAGCTTTGGGAAGACATTCTTTCTGATTATATTAGACATGTTTGTGAAATTAATAACTGGTTCGATAGAAGGCAATTCGGTTTTAGGAAAGGTTATTCCACTGAAGCTCAACTTGTAGGATTCCAGCAAGATATAGCAGATATCTTGGATTCTGGAGGTCAAATGGACTGTATCGCGATTGACATGTCGAAAGCATTTGATAGGGTGGATCATGGGAGACTACTGGCAAAAATGAGTGCAATTGGACTAGACAAAAGAGTGACTGAATGGGTTGCTATATTTCTAGAAAACAGATCTCAGAGAGTTAGAGTAGGTGAAGCTTTGTCTGACCCTGTAATAGTTGAGAGGGGAGTTCCTCAGGGCAGTGTTATCGGACCTTTATGTTTTCTTATATATATAAATGATATGAGTAAAGGAGTGGAATCGGAGGTAAGGCTTTTTGCGGATGATGTTATTCTCTATAGAGTGATAAATAAGTTACAAGATTGTGAGCAACTGCAACGTGACCTCGAAAATGTTGTGAGATGGACAGCAGGCAATGGTATGTTGATAAACGGGGCTAAAAGTCAGGTTGTGAGTTTCACAAATAGGAAAAGTCCTCTCAGTTTTAATTACTGCGTTGATGGGGTGAAAGTTCCTTTTGGGGATCATTGTAAGTATCTAGGTGTTAATATAAGGAAAGATCTTCACTGGGGTAATCACATAAATGGGATTGTAAATAAAGGGTACCGATCTCTACACATGGTTATGAGGGTGTTTAGGGGTTGTAGTAAGGATGTAAAGGAGAGTGCATATAAGTCTCTGGTAAGACCCCAACTAGAGTATGGTTCCAGTGTATGGGACCCTCACCAGGAATACCTGATTCAAGAACTGGAAAAAATCCAAAGAAAAGCAGCTCGATTTGTTCTGGGTGATTTCCGACAAAAGAGTAGCGTTACAAAAATGTTGCAATGTTTGGGTTGGGAAGAATTGAGAGAAAGAAGAAGAGCTGCTCGACTAAGTGGTATGTTCCGAGCTGTCAGCGGAGAGATGGCGTGGAATGACATTAGTAGACGAATAGGTTTGAATGGCGTTTATAAAAGTAGGAAAGATCACGATATGAAGATAAAGTTGGAATTCAAGAGGACAAACTGGGGCAAATATTCATTTATAGGAAGGGGAGTTAGGGATTGGAATAACTTACCAAGGGAGATGTTCAATAAATTTCCAATTTCTTTGAAATCATTTCGGAAAAGGCTAGGAAAGCAACAGATAGGGAATCTGCCACCTGGGCGACTGCCCTAAATGCAGATCAGTATTGATTGATTGATTGAGCATTTCTCTCTAGCTTACCTTTGATTCGAGTTATCTCTGGTCACCTGACTGTAATAAGTTTTGAGAAAAGATGGAGACATTGATCTCCGATGTGGCTTTCATCTCGTACAGATGGTACTACAAACGATTTAAATATCTTAAATGGGTCTCAAAGTTTAGAGTTGTGAATATGACTACTTCAATCTGGAGGTATTTATCCTACTTATCGTTTCTGTGGGTGATATTTGTTCCAGTCATTTTCGGCTTGCCATAGTTATGCTAGTTTGTTTACAGGGAGGTCCCTTGTTTAGTGTATTATACTTTTATTTTTTCTGCAGACATATTTCACTGTGCTTCCTTTCTTTTCATGCCTGCTTATGTGTACTCGTTCCTGCAAAGACCGAAAGGTGGCACCGTTCCGATTATACGTGTGTGTGATGGGTTTGCTTGTTGTCTTTGTTGGAGACCTTTTATTTCTCTGTATCTACGACGTTTCGGCTCGAGCTTATGTTCTGCATTGTGATTTAACGCTGACACTGTACGATTCATGTTCTCCTGGATGTACGATATGAATACGTGTTATGCGGCGTGTAATTTATTTACGTTTTGTGTTTAGACTGGGTGAGCCAGGCCTCTTTTGCGGTGACCCAGGCTTCTGATCTGTGCTCTCATGTCAAGCTCATGAGCCGTTGACTGAATCACGTCATGCTGTTATGATTCCTGTCTATTATACTTTTATACCCTCTGCTTGTTGTATTTGGTCTGTGTTCGTGTGGAGTGGCTATCGGATCTTGTTGATATTTGTTTTGGTCATTATTCTTATTTTATCCTGCCATCGTTTCCGGCTTCCTCAGCCGATTGATTTGTTAATTTCGGGATTTTGCTCTCATTTTACTTGCTTTCTGTAAGTATGGCAACCCAATTCTTACCTTCTTGAATTCATATTTGTTTTATTAAATACTGTTTGTTCGGGGCGTCGACCCATGTGGATCTTTTGCCCGTACTGGCATCATATTGTATGAACCTGGGTGTAATTGAAATGACGGTAGTGTGGAATGTTGTGTGTGAGGAAAGGAAGATTAAGGACGTGACAAACACCCAGTCCCCAGGGCAGGGATATTAATCATTACAATTAAAAACCCTTACCCGGCCGGGAATCGAACGCTGGGCCGTCGAGCGACAGGCGGACTCTTTGCCGCCTACACCGCGCGGCCGGACCCATATTTCTTTACTTTCCCGCCGGTCTTGGTTCAGTGGCTTCTCTGATTTATAAGGATATAGTCTCTATGGGGTTTGTCGGAAGCCATATTTTATGTAATCTTGACGTTATCCGGGCAGCTGCCGGATTTAAATGTGTGGAAGCTGTTACTTTCACCTCGAGATAGTTAACGGTCCTTTTTGGGAAAGAAATACTTTTGGATCACGTTTTGATTTTGTTGTCACTATCTGGTAAAATATTGTATCGCAGAACACCATTTCTCTGTTGTGACGGTGCAAGGTCCAAAGTACACACATTGATAAGCCAACTGATGTTTACTGTGGTTAAAGTATCGTTGCATGTTATGTATGTGAGTATTTAACTCCCTGTATCCCCATTAGTTTGTTTTTAATGCTAATCTTTAGGGCGTTTCCCTCTGCTTTTCTGTTAATATATTTAATTCATTTAAAATGACCTCTGCTCTACGTTATTGTCTCTCTGATTTGGGGACATGCCTTTTACACTTTGTTCATTAGTGTAAGAGGCCCGTATTTAGCTCCTGGCCGTTCTTAGTCAGTTTTGACCGATCCAAAATAGGTACTTATTATAAATGGTATGCAGAACGTGGTTCGGTCGAAATTTCTCATCGAAGGTTTGAACTTCGGTGAAGCAGAGCTGAATTTGTTCATAACCCAGATTTCTCTCACGTAGTGTTTGGACGTCGTATTCGTGTACTTCCAACCAACATAGTTTCACTGTATGTTTGTTGCGTCTTGCACGTAACCTTCGCTCTCTTATTTTGGTTTCCATTATTGTTTTGCGATATTCCTCTCGTGTTGCCCTACTCACTTTATCTGTGAACCATGGAGTATGAAAGTTGAACCACGTAAGAATAATGATATATCAAATGATTATGCTCCCTTAAATCCAGTGCAAATCGCAGCGATTCTGATGTCGAGGTTAATAATTATTGTGGCAATGAACTTATCCCTGATACAAATATGAATGTTGTAGACAAGATTTCCCATTCTGTTGCAAGTAGGTCATCCAATTTCCGTCATGCTTTGGAATAGTTCGTAAATGGAACCTAAAATTCTCTGGAGACGAAAAGGGACCTTCAGTTGTAGAGTTCAAAGAAAATGTTGAAGACATAGCGGCATGTACCTCAATGTTCTAGATTTATTTGTTCCCGTCATTCCTGGTATGTTAGAAGATTGTGCCAGTAAATGGTTTCGGTTGTACAGATACAAAATTCGATGCTGGGCTGATTTCGCAAAAGAACTTAAGGTTAGGCTTGGCCTTTCTGATATGGACTTTGTCGTTAAGCAAGATATACTTAGGAGAACGCAAGGTCAAGAAGAACCTATCGACGAATACGCTATTGGTATTATAACCTTATTCAATCGCCTTGATGTTAGTGTCCCCGAAGAGGAAATATTCGACAATTTCTACCGTAATTTAGCCCTACGGTACAAGTTGTTCATAAAGAAGTCTGAGGAAAATTGCGTTGAAGACATAATCAGTCTTGGTCGTGAATTCGAGTCAGCACTTCACCTACATCAACCTCCTCCCCCTCCTGCCGATTGCTCTTTTCCCGACACCGCTTGCCGTACCGTGTCGGAATCTGTCTCCTCCGCTAGGTCGCTTACCCGTGTGCAACATACTCACAGGTCTGTTGACCGCTTTGAATCACCTCGTTTCTCAAATCATGCCGCTAACGAACTTCTGAGTCAGAATGTATCTCGTCGTAAGGCGGCGAATTCGGTCAAGTGTTGGAACTGTGGGAAGGTTGGACATGATTTTGAACACTGTAAATCTAAATCTTCTGTAAAGTGCAGTAAATGCGGCCTGACTGGTGTGTATCGCAAAATATGTCCGCGGTGCTACGCAAATTAGGGAAACTGACTTCGCACCAAGATAACGGTCCACCTTTGGTGCCAAAACTGTCTTATCGTAGAATTTGTAGACTTCTTTCAGCCTCACCCTGGGCCAAATTTCTTTCTGGTTCACGCTTGGTATACGCCCTACTAGACACCGGATCTTGCAGTTCCTTCGTAAATCAGTCTTTTGTAGATGGAATGATCTTAAAGTACCTTCGAGATTGTGATTGCTCCGAAACTTATATGTCTGCCGATGGTCATCGTCTACATCCTATAAAGCGCGTCAGAATTCATATGAAAATTTTTAATTTCTCCTGGGACTGGAATATCAATGTTGTCCCAGATTTGACTGTTCCTCTCATTCTAGGTTCTGATTTCATGCTAGCCACAGGGTTGTTTATCGAGTTCATTAGTAGATCCTTTGCCTTTCGTTATAGATCCAATAAGAGTTCACTTTTGAAAATCCTTCCAGAAACAAATCATTATGCGTTCTATCGAACTGTAATCCCCTTATTGATGGATCTGATCTGTCTGAAAACCAAGTCTTCGTACTGAAAAATCTTCTTGGAGAATTTCCTGATGTGCTTACTGCAAAACTAGGATACACTAAACAGTTCTTTTATTGCATCGAATTAAAAGACCGTACACCAGTCCGACATTCCCCTTTCAGCTGTTTCCCTCCCAAACAATCTGCCATGAGGAAATGTATCAATTAGTTGTTAAAAAGGGTGTAATAAGTTCCTCGAAGTCTTCTTTTAGTAGGCCCGCTTTCTTAATCTCCAAGAAAGACGGCCAGCCTCGCCTTGTGATAGAGTATAGATCTTTGAATTGCTATGTTGTGTTCGATAATTTTCCTCTTCGCACTATCGAGTCCGCTTTAGAGTCATTTTGAAAGCCCAATTCTATTCGGTTTTTGACTTCAAGTCGGCGTATTTTTGGATACCTCTTGATCCTAGTTGCCGTAAATTCACAGCATTTGCCACTCCTTTCGGCTTGTATCAATTTAACAAAGTACCCATGGGCATTTCTCTAGATGGTTGCCGCCGAGCCGCATACTCTATTCGGTCCTTCATGTCTGTTTGATTATTTGGACGACGTTGTGATTTTTCTAACACATTTGAGGAACACGTCACTCATCTTCGCGAGTTCCTCACTAGACTGAAGAAACATGGGTTCACTGTCAACGCTGAGAAAGTATCCTTGTGTTCTAGGCGGATCAAATTCTTAGGGCACATTGCCTCCAGCACTGGTATCTTCGAAAATCCAGAGAGGGTGAAGAGTTTTCGTGAGTTTTGCAGACTTAAAAATCTCTGAGGTGTCCGCAGATTTCTTCACATGGTGGGATTCTATAGCAGATTCATCCCCAATATTTCCGATATTTTGGCTCCGTTAAACCTGTTGAAGGGGTAGAGCATTCGTTTCTGTTGGGGTGACGCTCAAGAGTAAGCCTTTTTTAAGCGTAAAGATACTCTTTGTTAAGCTCACGTGTTGCACAGTCCTGGTTTAACAGTGACTTTGTTCTTCAATGTGATGGCAGTGACATTGCCGTCTCTGCCGTGCTACATCAGAGGTTAGAGGATAACAGTTTGGCCCCTATGGCGTACTTCAGTAAGAGGTTGCACGACTCTGGTGTCAGGTATTTTACGTATGGAAAGAAATGCTTAGCTGTTATCCTGGGCGTTGAAAAGTTCCACTCGTACCTAGAACATCGTCATTATTGCGTTCACACGGATAGCCAAGCGCTATCCTGAATGAGCGCTAATGTCAAAAAACTAGGAAGGACAACTCGTTGGATTGTTCGCTTATCGACTTATAAGTTCACAGTGATACATGTGAGAGGCAATGACAATATTGTTGCTGATTGTTTATATCACATATGTTTGAAGGCGTAGAAACAGCTGATTGTGACGTCGGATGTCGTCCCGACGCTCGTCTTCCCGTCTGTATTCTTCAAACTTATCCCTTTAGCTTTACATGTCTGGCTGAATTTCAAAAGAAGGATGATGAATGTTTTCGTATAATGGATAGAATCTCTAGGAATGAAGAGGATTGAGAATCTTTCGAGATGAAGAAAGGTCTGTTATTTCATAAGAGTCCCCGAAACAAAACTTCAGAGATATTCGTTCCCCATGCCTTAAGATCAATGATTTTAAATTATAAACATGGTTCTCATTTGGGTGCTCATCTTGGGAAATTTAAAGGCTTCCATAAAATCGCTAGGATCTAATACTGCCCGAATTCAAAGGAGGATGTTTCCGAATGTGTTAAGAGTTGTGATGATTGTCAAAAAAGTAAGACTGTTCAAAATCGTCAAGTCGGCTTTCACTCCACCGATGTTGCCAATTCCCCTGGGGGGAAACTCTTCATCGACTTTTTCTGGCCGTTAAAAAATCCCAATACCGGAACATCGGTATATTATCTGTCAATGATGGTTTCCAATATTTCCTTTGGTCGTTTCCTGTTCGTAAGGTTAATTCCAATATCACTATAAATATGTTGACTAAACATGTGTTCGGCATCTTTGGCCCTCCCAAGACTTTAATCGGTCTCAGCCCCACCACCCCCAACCGAATCTCGTCGACAGATTTTATGGTAACTTTAAAACATGTTTGTCTGCTTTTCACCACAATAATCAATCCCATTGGGACACTTATCTGTCTTTATTTAGTCTAGGGTTCAATGCAGCCATCATGAGTCCAGCCGAATTACTACTGCTGAACTGTTCTTGGGGAGGATCCTCAACGATCTGCTCGCACTGAAATGGAATATTTAATACCTCTCTGTTCCTTCCCGCCCCATGGATGTTAAAGATAAATGGAAAATAGCTTCCGAACACCTGATCAAGTCCAGAGACAAAGTTGCTCTAAGATACAACAAGGAAAGAAAACTTGTTCCCTTCCGAGTTGGAGATCTGGTCCTAATCAAGAGATTTCCCGTTAGTACTGCTACGGACCACGTCAGCGGAAAGCTGTGCTAGAAGTGGTCTGAACTTAAGAAGATTGTTGAATTTCTGGGGCCTGCAAAGAGCGAAAGATTATATCGATTTGATTATACTTGTGTGTGATGGGTTTGCTTGTTGTTTTGCTTTGAGACCTTTTATTTCTCTGTATCTTCGACGTTTTGGCTCGAGCTTATGTTCTGCATTATGATTTAACGCTGGTAAAGTACGATTCATGTTCTCCTACATGTACAATATGAATACGTGTTATGCGGCGTGCAAGTTATTTACGTTAAGTGTTTAGACTGGGTGAGCCAGGCCTCTTTGCGGCGACGCAGGCTTCTGATCTGTGCTCTCATGTCAAGTTCATGAGCTGTTGCCTGAATCGTGTTATTCCGTTACGATTTAAGTCATAACGTATCTTGGTATTATACTTTTATACCCTCTGCTTCGTGTATTTGGTCTCTGAGCGTGTGTGAGTGTGGAGTGGCTATCGAACCTGTGTTACTTTTCAGCATCGTGTTAACATTTCTTTTGGTCATTATTCTTATTTTATCTCGTCATTTTTTCCGGCTTCCTCAGCCGATTAATATGTTTATTTCGGGCTTTTGCTTTCATTTTAGTTGCTTTCTGACTCATGTTTATTTATTTCTGTAAGTATGGCAACTCTTTCCTTACCTTCTTGAATTCCATATTTGTTTACTTTTCTGCCGGTCCTGGTTTCAGTGGCATCTTTGATTTTTGAGGATGTAGTCTCTATGGGGAATGTCGGAAGACAAATCTTATGAAACCAACGTTATCTGGGAGCTGTTAGATTTTATTTTGTGAAACTGTTACTTTCACCTCGAGATAATTAATGGTCCTATTTAGGGAAAGAAATACTTTGGATTACGTTTCAATTCTGTTGTCACTATCTGACAAAAGAATATTGTATCGCAGAAAACGATATCTCTGTTGTGATGGTGCAAGGTAAAAAGAAAAAGATTGATAAGTCAAGTGATTTTTACTGTGGTTGTAGTATCGTTTCGTGTTATGTATGTGAGTATTTGACTCCCTCTATCCCCATTAGTTTGTTTTTAATGCTATTATTCAGACCCATTTCCCTCTGGTTTTATGTTAATAAACTTAATTATATTAAATTGACCTCTGCTCTATGTTTTTGTATTTCTGATTTGGGGACGTGCTTTTACACTTAATTCATTAGTGTTAGAGGCCCGAATTCAGCTCCTGGAAGTTCTTGGCCAGTTTCGACCGATGCAAAAAGGGTAGGTAGTATATCTGTATGATATGGTCTATGACCTCCCCTAAACTTAGGTAACACCTCTTGCAACTCTTCTCCGCTCCGTCTCAACTATATGTTACTCAGATAAATTTCATTTTCGGGGTTCTTACCTCATACCTAACAGCAGTTTAGTACCTGCGGTATTCCCTCATCACGCGAGGAGAGCTGGTACTGGATGGCCAACTTGACCGTGCCACGGCTCGTGGGATAAAAATGTAGGGCCCCTTTGAAGTGTAGAAGACTCGTTATCATTGTAACCCCCCTCCTCGTTGAGGGAGATGTTTTAATATTCTAGAACTGTGTAGCTGCTAGGTTCAGGTCTACCGTTTTAAGCGAGTAATATGGACTTGGTGCGCGAGTCTCGATAAAACTCTTTACTTGTCACCGTTGGTACTCCTTGGTTTCCAACTCCCTGGTCTTTCTCGCTATTATTCACCTCGGAAACAATTCGAAGTACTATTAAAAGGCAGTGACGAGTTAGATAGTCACGCGTCTTTAATTTGTCCAGTTGGTTACGTTTTGCTTGGAACCTTCAGCTGTCGATTTATTTCCAGGTCGAATATATTTTACTGCTCCGGGTGTAAGATGCTACGTTTTCCCTGTCCTTCTGTATGGTTTCAAAGGCTGGACGCTCAGCGCTGTTCTAGAGAGGCAGATTGTAGCTTTCGAAATGTACTTGTACAGAATAATCCAGAAAGGAAGACCAATGAGGAAGTCCTCAACTTGTTAAATAAAACCTTCTAACCGCCATCAACGAGCGCAAAGTCTGGTACATGAGAGGTGAAATATATGAAGTTCACTAACTCATCATCGAGGAGAAAGCTGCAGGAAAAAGATTTGTGGGGAGACGGAGAAATTCTTGGCTTAACGACCTGCGCCGCTGATATGGTCGAACTTCTATTGCAGATTTTCAACGCGCTGTTTCGTGAGTTACCATAATCAATTGGATCGCTAACCTTCGTCACGTCAACACGAACTGCTTGCTGGTTCCTGTCGGAAATCAGCCCTCGTTTCTATTTCCCGTTAACACAGATTATACCAGGCTCGGTGACTACTGCCGTTCTCTGAGGCGCAGTCCACCTTCTCATAAAGTTCCCACTGCGATTTACGTAGTGATGCGGCATTCGATACTGTTGACTGGACCAAGCTATTTGACATTCTGAAGGTGATCGGGATCACACACTGGGAAAGAAGAATTATCCACAATCTGTATAAAAATCAACCTGCAGTGATGAGAATCGAGGGCTTTGAAAAGGAAGTGGCATTCCAGAATGGAGTGAACAAGGCTGCAAGTTTGTCCCCACTCCATTTCGATGTTTATATAGAAGAAATAGGCAGTAAAGGAAAGCAAAAGGGAATTTGGAAAGGGGATCACATTTGAAGGAGAGGCTAAAACCCTAAGATTTGCCGATGATATTGTTATTTTCTCTGAGTCTGCAGAAGAACTGGAATAGTTGCTGAATGGCATGGACGGAGTCTTGAGAAGCAGGAAAAGATGAAAATGAATAAGTCCGAAACGAAGGTAAGGGAGAACAGTCGAACGAAGGCAGGTGATACAGGAAATATTAGATTAGAAAATGAAGTCTTAAACGAAGAAGATGAGTATTGTTACTAGGGTAGTAAAATAACTAATGATGGCAGAAGTAAGGAGAACATAAAATGCAGACTAGCACAAGCAAAGAAGAACTTTCTTAACGAAGGAAATTTACACACTTTGAATATTGATATAGGAATAATAAAGACTTTCGTCTTGAGCGTGGCACTGTATAGAAATGAAACATAGACGATAACCAGCTCAGAAAGAAAGAGAATTGAAGATTCAGAAATGTGGTGTTACAGAAGAATGCTGAAGGTGAAATGGGTAGATCGTATCACGAATGAAGTCTTACTGAATAAAGTTGATGAGAGGAGATCGATTTGGCTAAATTTGACCAGAAGAAGAGATAGAATGATAGGACACATCTAAGACACCCAGGACGTGTTCGGTTAGTTTCTGAGGGAAGTGTAGGTGGTAAGAACGGTAGGGGTGGACCAAGGTATGAATATGACGGGCAAATAAGAACAGATGTAGGATGTAGTAGTTACATAGAAATCAATAGATAAGATCGGCATAGTGTGGCAAGGAGAGTTCCGTCAAACCAGTCTATGCACTGTTGACCCAAACCAAAACATTCTCACCAATAAATAAATAAAAAATAAAAATAAATAAATAAATAAATAAATAAATAAATAAATAAATAAATAAATAAATAAATAAATAAATAAATAAATAAATAAATAAATAAATAAATAAATAAATAAATAAATAAATAAATAAATTTTGTACCCTGGAGGGTACTGACTCCTTGTGAGTGACTAGTGACTTCGAAATGTTCAGTCTGCCTGTCTGCTACCGATGTGATGTCTGTCGTGCTTGTATACTGATGTGTTACTGATAACACAAAGAGAATCAACTTCTTCACATACGTACAGCTCAGTAACAGGTGTTTGTGACAAGTAGATTTTCCATCCTAACACCCGATAAGTTGGCAACATCTTTGCTTTACTTGCGTAGCGGTGTTCTAATGTTAACTTCACGACTGCCGTTTCAATATAATATTAACCGCAATTGTACTGAAATATACTATTTTTGTACATCGCAAGTAAGTTCTTTTCTTTCAAGTTGTTTTACGTCACACCGACACAGATAGGTCTTATGGCGACGATGGGATAGGAAACGGCTAGGAGAGGGAAAGAAGCAGCCGTGGCTTTAATTAAGGTACAACCCAAGCATTCGACTGGTTTGAAAATGGGAAACCACGGAGAAATATCTTCAGGGCCACCGACAGTGGGATTCGAACCCACTATCTTACGAATACTGGCTACTTGCTGTACTTAAGCGAGTACATCTATCGAGCTCGGTCAAGTAAATTCTATAGGGAGACTTGTATCATTGGCATGGGTTTTAGAAGGCCGTGGCCTTACTGTTTATGCAAGCATCTAAACATTAGTGTCGTGAGACCCAGGTGACACTTGCTTCACGTTACTGAGCTATCCTAATATAAATTACTGTATGTATGTAGGTTTGTTCCACATCTCCTCCTAAAACAGAGGGCCCATTTCAACAGAGTATGGTACACATATGACTCAATATCTGAAAAAATAACACTGTGCGTGTAAGGCACCCCTAGGGGTAGGGTAGGGACTTATACAAAAATAATCGAAAATAATGTCGAGACCACAGTTTCCGGTGTCCCTGACATGAATAGTGACACACGGGATGTCTGAGTGAGAAGAGGTGAAAAAGAAAATGCGCAAAATGACAGAGATTGTGGATGAATGAGTGTAAGTTCGAGAACGCCTTTCGATGAAACTTGTTAAACACATGAATTACACTATCTGAAAATAAAATACACTCCAACCAGAGAGGACGACATAAAAATAATTTAAACGATCAATATTAGTGTCGAATACATAGCTTTCGGGGTCGCTCAGATAAACAGGGACACTCCGGATGCCTTTTAAGCCGATGTTCAACCAGAATCGGCGTGGGTTTGAGAAGTGTTGAAAAAGAAAATGCCCAAACTGACCGAGATTAGTGTTGAATCGACAGTTTTTCGGGTATGTGGGTTAATCTGAAATAGAGGAGAAGACACATTAAATTACAAGGAAGTATAGAAGACAAGCGAGTAGCTGGTCGACCACCGATGTCATGGCTAAAAACATCGAAGACTGGACTTGAATCAACAACACCGAACAACGCTTCAACGCTTTCTTCAGGGTGATCGCCAACGTATGTGGTCAGGATATGTTATTTGAAGATGAAGAAGAAGAAGAAGAAGAAGAGTAAGAAGAAGGCGGATTAGTGACAGTTGGAATCGTGTACATCATATGTATGGCGCAACGCGTATATACCGGGTGATTCCGCTGCGCCTGACGTTTCTGCTTTTAGACACCCCAACGAATGTCAGTGGGGTGATTGTGTCGATTTTCCTTTGCCGTATAGCAAGCTACAGTCGCCTTTAAAGCACTTACTGCGTCATCACTGCATGACTTTTCCTAAAACATGTATGCGACAAGTATTTGCACAACACATCAAACTAGCATACGGTTCGTAATATTTGATGAAGGGGTACACGGTTACTGTGAGAGTTGGAACCCTTACAAGTGACGTGGTTTCAAAGAAGGGAATTTCTCTAAATATCTCTCATGTATATTGTTTTCCCAAATTAGGAAGGTCTATCTTACACTCGCGAATTCTGTTCATCATAATACTAATCACTGGATTTGTTTGTAACGTTGAGTATATAGGCAAGGTCAGCGCCTTCTTATATCACCAAAGTGCCAGCCCTCACGTCCTCGGGAGTTATCGAGGTCAGAGACGAACATCTAAAGTTGAGAGCGTATCAAGACCAGAAGATACCCGAGGCGAGTTGTGATGCGGCCATGTGGTAAATGGTTTATCCCTACACAGCAGACAATTTCCGGCCAGCTCAACTCTCCGTATGTGCCTCGCAGCTAACAGGGCGCAGCACAACAGCTGCTGAAGGAGGGTAATTCTTTTATACAATTACAATTTTCATGAACACATGACAATAAAAGACACAGAAATGTAAATGTCAACAATATCTCTAATGTTTATATAGAACAGCCTCTAAAGGAAATTAAAGAAGAATTTGGAAAGGGAATCACAATACAAGAGAGGAATTAAATAACCTGAGATATGACGATGATATTTTTATTTCATGTGGGTCTGCAGAAAGTATGTAGAATGGTATAGACAGAATCTGGAGTAAGGAGTACAAGATGAAAATAAATATGTCCAACTTAAAAGTAATGAATTTCAGTCGAACGAATTCAGGTGATGAAGGAAATATTAGATTAGGAACTAGATGAATATTCGTCGCTGTTCGGACAAATGCTTTTCCTAGCCGTTATTTTCCTTAAGACTTGTCATGCCTCCCAGACATATATGAATATGCAGTCCATGACAACAATTTTCGTTACGATCATTTTCGTATGCGAACGTGTAGAGGAAAATGAACCATAAGCACATTATACTGTAGGAATGCGTTAATACGTCATACAGACATACTGAACCCTTTGGTCCATATTGAGGGATACCTACCTTTCTTACCTATCAGCAAAGTTCATGAGATCTGTCTCTTGGGTCGTATCGGGTTCTTCGTCACTTGCTGAGGTAAAGGTAGGGTTCAGTTATTCTACTCTATATACTGGAATGAAAGGTCTGTTTAAAAGATTCCTATTTATTCAGGAAAATTCTGAAGCAATCTGATATGTCAACGGTATCATAGAAGTCAATTGTGTCCACTGGACACCACAATCATTTTAACATAAAGGTCAGAACACTGGTGTGAGACTTTAACGTAACTGCCTGATGGGTATTCTTACTAGAAACCATTGTCTCAATTATTAATTATTTAAGAAAGGAAAGTCTGGAAATCCTTAAATTCGGCTTCCATGTGAGACCACATGTACCATCATAGTGATTCGTTATGGTCCAGCCCTCGTAACACGAACTCTGGACTCTGGGTATAATTAAGGCAGTCCAATTGGTGTGTGCCACACAGTAGTTCTACGGCATGGACCCTTAATTGAATCGATGTGACCTGCGTCTATGTCATAGACCGACATCTAAACTTCTAAGTTACTTTAAAGTCATTGTGGATGATGACCGCACGGAAAATGATGCTACAGTGGCATATGGCCCTAATCTAAGTCACTGGGGTTGATGACTCCCTGACCATCCAAGTTTCTAGGCTGAAGGCTAAACACAATTAAGTTACATCGGTTGATGACCAAAGTTTCCACTTTACTATCCCCAGCACATTCACTGCTCAATCAATCAAAGTTCAATAATTACAACAATAGCAATGCTCACAAACTTTGTGGCAGTAAAATCCATTTCCTTCGGATATGTCCCTTTAATCGTTACTCTATATTTCAATATTCCCCCAGAAAAACAAACTAAAATTTCCAGAATGCATCTCCAAGTTATTCGCTTGATTAAAGTTATTTCAAAATGCGGTTTCACTGAATTTAATAATTAAATTTAAATGATTTAACGAAATGTTAAAGAACAGTAAATTTTATCTCCGCGGACTCTGGTTTCTTCACAAATTCCTACGCAGCTGTGATGTGAATTCAATCTTGTGATATTTATCTGGCTGGAAAAGAATTGTTACATAATTCATGTCCAGTTATATATCTTGTCTCATGATCTCACACTTTAAAATCTAATCTAGTCCTAACCGTTATTCACACTTGGATATCCTAATAATCTACGTACAAACCAAACAACTCGCCATATAATTACGATGTCATATCTCGTCATACCATTTATGAATTTTGCACACCCCTCACAGACAAACCAATCATCACAACCATCGCTCTATATTTTGGACAACCCTGAATTTGGTTACTCTGTTCCTTATACTCAAAGTTCGTGATTTCAAATGTTCATTACGTCCCCAATTAAACAAATTTTACAGTATTTCACAATACTCAGATTATTACCGGCTATGAATTTCAACTAAATCCAGCATTTTAACGTTCTCCCCGGCCGAGAATACAGTACAATCTCAATTCCACGCCTGTCCCGTTATCACAGCTGAGGCCTCTCGTCCCCAAGTTCGCTTGGCAGTAACATGAAACACCTGGTTTGTTCCAGTTGACTGGCTTCTCAAAATGCTCACCTTTAAACTCTGCCGACATAATTAAACAAATACGATATTCTAACCACCAAAAATGCACAGATTATGCTTCAAGATGCCCACACTAATTATACGCGTCACAAATTAATACCGCTATGGATTTCTATGTATTTCTTTCCATTCCCAACATTATAAAATATACCTCGGGCTATCATGTCCCGGATTTAATGAAAGGACTCTAACCTGATTCGCACATCTCATCTCAACTCATATAAACCATTCCTCGGGCTTTCGTGTCCCGGCTTCAACGACAGGTCCAACCTGATTCACAAATCTCATATCAACAAAACTAACCTCTGTTTCGCAGCTTCACAATTATCATCGATAAAGAACTGGAATAAAATCCTTATTAGAAATCTCGACGTCTAATATCGCACAATGCATTAATCATGAATAACTTCGCATAAATGATATCGTATTTAATAACTTGATTTTTACGAAAAATGACCGAAACATTCTACTAGATCTTTTTATTGTCAGTCAGACACAGTTTAAAATGGGCCTAGAAAAACGTTTCTCTCCGTGACCAAATTCATCACCCTAGATTCTCACCCGACAGCGCGCTTCCACTCGATTGAAAATGAGTAACCATGGATTCCTACATTATTAACGTCAAATTGCAGACAGAAAAATTTACGTCGAATGAACATCTTAATTTGACATCACAAAATATAGGCAGTACACTCACAAGGATAACGATCAACATTGGACGTGATATCACTTCGAAACCCTATTCAATAACTTTTACAACATTATACGGCACTCGCAAGACTTCAAAAATTTATCCAAGTAGAAAATAAAACAAATGACTCTTTTAGTCGTATTCTCACATTTACAAAACTTAGTAGGGGTGACCACTGCCTCGTATGTCCCCATTCAAATACACTTTTACAGATCATGAAACAAGATATAAAAGGTAGTAAGATGGAAAGTCACATTACCTTATGTAGTCACACCATTGTTCGTCATAGGGCTCACCTGCGACCCTGGAATTTTATTTAGCCATTTTTACATTCATGGCTTTCCATATCATTATTATATTTCTTCAGGTTTCCTGGAATAAAGCATAAAAAAAAGAAAATACCCTTCACTTGTTTGCTGAGCGCACACGATGGACTATAATTATTTCCGCACACGAATTACTTAATCACATTAGAATATTCAGTACTTTGACCGTCCTATCTGGTACAATTATTTCACTCAAGAAAACTGTCTCCTCATGGAGTCAAGACCTAGCCACAATGGCTAAAATCTGCAGTTGAACTCAGTCTACTTTTGTTGTTTGATTTCGCAGAGCAGCTCAACAATTTTTCGTCCGCTTTGTATCACAAATGCCGGAGAAGGAGACTTCGTCATGGCGTCCCTTCATATTTATAGCAGTTACCCCCTCTCTCTGCGGATATCTCCCTTTGCCGCCAAGAAAATTTCTATAAATTTTCTGACTTAACTAAACTGTAATTTCAAGAGTTTTGAAAGTGACTACATGCTTGCTACATTTCTGGCGGTAGTGTTCATGGACATTTAAAATTTATACGGGTTCGATTTGAGATGATTGACCTCCTTTGATAGGCACTATATTTTTTGACTTGGCTTGGGTCACGCCATGTACACGCGCTTTGAAATAGTTCACAAAAATGACTTGAGATTCTTCCGCCGTCGACACGTGTGGCTAACGTCACGTACCCCAGAGCGTGGGACCGAAGGTAATCACCCCCTCGTCACGTGTCAAATCCATGCTATCAAGAATCCAACTTTTAATTTCATTGTTAATTTATGCATAATGTTCTTAGGGCACAAAGGTCATGGGTTCAATACGTTCATAGAGTGCGGTACGGTAAGGTTCATTTTCCTTTGCTCGCTTATACTGTTCTCACGGACTGAATATCCATATGTGGCTGGAAGGTGTGACTAGTCTTAAGGAAAATAATGGATGGGAAGAGATTTGTGGGATACGACCTTTTGTCCGAACAACGACGTATTGTTACTTGGGTAGTAAAATAACTAATGATGGCAGAAGTAAGGAGGACATAAAATGCAGACTAGCAGAAGCAAGGAAGAGATTTCTTAAGAAAAGAAATTTGCTCACTTCAAAAATTGATATAGGAATTAGAAAGATGTTTGTGAAGACTTTCGTCTGGAGCGTGGCATTGTATGGAAGTAGAGCATGGACGATAACTAGCTCAGAAAATAAAGAAAATTGCTTTTGAAATGTGGTGTTACAGAAGAATGTTGAAGGCGCGATGGATAGACGGAATCACGAATTAAGAGATACTGAATCGAATTGGTGAGATGAGATCGATTTGGCTAAATTTGACGAGAAGAAAGGATAGAATGATAGGACACATCTTAAGACACCGAAGACTTGTACATTTGGTTTTTGAAGGAAGTGTAGGTGGAAATACCGGTAGGGGTAGACCAGGTTATGAATATGACAAGCATTTTAGAGCTGATACAGGATGTAGTAGTTATTTAGAAATGAACATGTTAGCACAGGATGGGGTGACATGAAGGGCTGCATAAAACAACTGTATGGACTAATGTCCCAAACAACACATTATATTTTCTGACTTCTCTCACTACATCCTCTATCCCAAGTACCTACTTGCATGCGATTAACGTCGGACGTTACTGTTTTATTATTATTTGCCAATCTTTCCCCTTCGTCAGAGTGTGCTACCTTCGATATCCGGCCCTTTGGGGAATTTTAATTACATTTGGTTAATTCCTGAGGCTCGGAGTTTTCGTCGCCATAAGACCTATCTGTGTCGGTGCGACGTTAAGTCAATAGCAAAAAAAAAAAAAAAGAGGCTCGGAGTCTAGGAGTTCTGTGTTCCTGTCAATATACAACTCGAATAAATCCCTCCACATAGATTAACATTCGCGCAGAAGAACACAATTATTATTTGCGCTAAGAGTGTTTAAAATACACGAGTGATAAACGAAACATAGGTTCACACTTCGAAGACACGTTTAACCCTTTAGTACTCGCGTGACAGAAAGTTACGTAAACACTGGCGTCGTATCTTTTTGACCCACGCTTTAAAATGAAGAAGTGTTCATGGTGTAATAAAAGGGAAATTATAAACTCTTATACAGAATATCAAGTCCTGATTCTCCACTGAACTATGAGCGTAGTGGCCTTTGGTTCAAAGGGCCCTGTGTTCGAGGATATTAACTTCCTATGGTTGATTCCTTTCCATCAGCGACTGGATGTTTCTGTCCGTCTTAATACACAGCACTACCGAATATATACGTGATATACGAGGGTGAGTCAATAAATAAGTCGCAAACATGTGCGTGCTTTATAACATTCGAAATTACGCGCGCAAGTTTTGGGAGCAGATGGCAGCATATGTATGCTTGTCGTACGACATCTCGCAGGCACTCAGTCAGTCAGAGGCTATCAGTGCACGATGGCACATGTGTTGCATGACTGTACACGAGAAGAACAGAGTGTAGCTGTGCGTTTTTTGTAGGCCAAAGGACTGTCCACAGAAGAAGTGCATCGTGAAATGCATCCCGTCCATGGGGAAAACTGTTTCTTACCGAAAGCTGTGTTCCATTGGATCCAGAATTTTAACCATAGAAGAAAAAGCATCAAAGATGGGGAGCGCTTGGAACATCCTCCGTACAGTCCAGACATATCCTCGGTGATCTTCATCTGTTTGGGCCCCTAAATAATCATTTGGGTGGCCGTAATTTTGATACAGACGATGCCGTAATCCATGACGTTACACGTTGGCTCTGACAGCAACCAAAGTACTTCTTTGCTGCTGGCTTTCAAGGACTTGTAAAGAGATGGGATAAGAACCTGAATGTACAGGGTGAATATGTGGAAAAGTGAAATAAATGTCCGAAAGTTACTTTATTTTTGCCTCAGTTCAGTTTTGCGACTTATTTATTTACTCGCCCTCGTATGCTCTACTAGCAGGTAGCCGCGGCTTCACTCGTATGGATTTCGTAATTTGATAACAGTAATTGTTCCTCGGTACTGCACTAAGACATTATATGAAATTCCCCAAAGTATAAAAACTCACCTAAAACTTGAGTTTCATTTACCCCAGAAACTCTTCTTTTAAAACCACGTCTGTATCATTGCCTTTTGGGGCTAAAACGGCCACGTGACATACAACTGCACATGTGAGAAATAGTCCTCTCTCAACTCGAAAAGAAAGTTATACGAGATTCCATGTACTAATTTTCACGTCTGTAACATCTTCAGTCTGTGAGATATAAGTATCTTTATAAAAATGATTCATTCCCATTTTCGCTTATGTTTACCCTTGGGTCGGTATTTGCGCTGTCCCAACATTCCTGCAACACACACAACACTATTCTCCTCTACAAACGCAGTTCCGATACACGGCAGATGCCGCCCACCTTGTTCGTAGAGTCTCCCCTTACAAGGGCTTCATCCGCCTAGAAACAGCTTCTTCATAGACTCTTATGCCTTTCATCGTTCAGTGTAAGCCTTTGCGAATTTAGCAACCGCCGCCACAATCCTCTATTTGTAACTAGTTCGGTGACCCCGTGTAGTCTATATCTTTTACCTTTAAATCCTTAAAAACTGAGTCTAACTGACTTTCTTCGTACAGAATACTGTTGATCGCAGCTGCGAGCTCACTGCATTAGTTTTACTGCACCTTGATTCAATCTCATTTACTATACTACCATCCCGGGAGAACCCTCCAAACCCCATGGCACTACAGCCCTTGAAGGGTCTTGGCCTACCAAGCGACCGCTGCTCAGCCGAAGGCGTGCAGATTACGAGGTGTCGTGTGGTCAGCACGGTGAGTCCTCTCGGCTGTTATTCTTGGCTTTCTAGACCGCGGCCGCTATCTCACCGTCAGATAGCTCCTCAATTCTAATCACGTAGGCTGAGTGGACCTCGAACCAACCCTCAGGTCCAGGTAAAAATCCCTGACCTGGCCGGAAATCGAACTCGGAGCCTCCGGGTAAGAGGCAGGCACGCTACCCTTACACCAGGGGGCCGGCGGTTCCCGGGAGAACACACATTCTAAATACTTGAGATTATCTACCTGTTCCAGCTTTGTATCCCCAATCTGACATTCAGTTCTCTTAGATTTCTTACTCACATCAGTTTAATCTTGGAGACGGTAATTTTCATATATTCATTGCACCTAATTTTATGTGTCAAGGTATTAGACTGGAGACGTTCCACGCAATCTGCCATCAAGACCAAGTTGTCCACATATACCAAATTGTTCACTACCTTTTCACCTAACTTAATACCTTTCACTAGATGATCCATGTAGGCTATGAACAACAAAGGTGAAAGATTACAGCCTTCTCTAATCCCCGTAACCCGGTAGGGGACAGATACCCACTTGGACTAGTGTTCACAGAATTTTCATCAAGCACGCCCAGAACATTTTAACCAAATTCCGGACCTAGATATAGCGACACGAAATGAATCCCCTTATCCGAATATCATTAGCTCGTAACGCATTTCATGCACATGATTTTTGCTGAGTCAGTCAGTTCTAATTTCTTTCTCCAATAAGCCCCATTAATATTTAATTCCATTTCGCTCGCGGAATTTATTTAAAAAGTTCTCACCGTCTCAGACGAGGGGTAGTGTCTGTCACTGACGTAGTTACGAGGTAAGACATTCTACTCTTGGTATATTTGTATTAAACAGGAGGATACTCTGGCCTAGGGTTAATACTCAGAATATGCCTCTGCTGTCTCCTTCGATTATTTTAATCTATCAGAGTTCAAGATTGTAACAAAATTTTCTTGACATGAATATGTTTTAGAGCTGGGTGTGTCCCTGCTGGTATGTGCCTTGAACGATCCATTAACATTTAATTGCGACTCTATTTATTGAAATACGTGCACAGAAAGCAGGCGTCTTTTTGGAAAGTCCTGCACATACCGTCTGCGAGTTTCGGCTGCATTCTCCAGAGGATAAGCTAGGGATGAACTCAATGGATAGAGCTGTACGCTTCGGTGCTGGGGTGATGTCAGGCGAATGGAGGAGGATAAGTTACCTAGGAGATTAATGGCCTCTGTTATGGAGGATAAGAGAAGTAGAGGGAGACCAAGACGAATTGCCTCAGTGAGGGAGTGGATAAGCATGAAGTAGACAAGTGTTATGAAGTGATGCCGCACTCACGTTCAGCAGAATGTACACTATATTCGAGGGAGATTTGAATGCGAGATTGAAAATTGAACTAATGGATATGATCAGGAAGAGAAATAATGATAATAATAATAATAATAATAATAATAATAATAATAATAAATAATAAGGTGATGGCTTATCGCCAGTTCTGTTAAACTGTATCGTAGAGGAAAATTGTTAGGATTTTGAACAAAAAATTAAAATAACACAAAATTTCGCAAATAACTTTGGGGAGGAAACTAGGTGTTTAAATTAATTGCCTACCATTTGCAGATGGTTTTGCTATATTTTTAGAGAGCCTGACATAATCAACAAGACACATCAATATCTTGGAAGACATAGTCAACAAAACAGGTTTGAGAATCTCTGTAGGGAAAAAAATTACAAACATAAAAAGCTCCGAATTTTTGACAACAGATATTGGTCGAATAGTGAAAGCTATGAAACGCAAATAGCTGGGAGAAATAATTCAAGATAATGGTTTAGAAAAATCTGCTGTAAAAGAAAGTTCACACAAGATGGGAAGAGCGTATGGCATTACTAAGACTTTTTACAGCAAGAAACTATGGTTTAGATAAACTGGAAGTACTAGAAAAAAGAGACATAAGAAAAATCTAAAGTCCAGTGAAAACACAGATCAGTGGAAATTAAGATGTAATAAGCAAATATACCAGAACATAGATAATATAACGGAAACAATAAGAAATTGGAGATTGCTCAGTTTTGGGCATATCTATTGAATGCATGATAACAGATTGAGAAAAGAAGATATTCAGATACCTTTGGGTGAAAAGTCAACAACGAGCTGGATAGAAGAGGTCAAGAAAGATTTAGAAAGGAAGTAAATAAGGGAAGAGGAAACTATAGAAAGAGAGATTTAAGAACATAATATTTTAAGAATGGAAGGATTCCAAGGAAGAATGGAAAGGAAACTTGGTCCAATGTCGTCTGAGGAGAGAAAAATAAAGCATAGAGGAATGATCAAGGAATACTGGAAGCAACGTAAGAAGAAACAAAAAGGAATAAGGAATTCAGAGTGATATTTGGCCCCTATCAGCCCTCATCGTAAATAATAATTATAACGATAATAATAAGAATAATAACAATAACAATATTTTCCTAATCATTTTAATAAACAACCGAAGAAATTTGTCAAAAGACCTTTGGTAACATAACTTGTACAAAATATGATAAAACATAGTCCTTGCACCGCTATTCTCTATAAAATATCTCATCATAGTTCATACAATGTAGATGAAGGATAGTTGTGTACTTAATACTTACAATATGTGTGTTATTAAATGGAAACAAGCAATCGCAAGACATGCCAAGAAGGAAACTTAGTGGAAGGATTGAAGTACGATAATGTGAAATTTTACATGGATTAAGAGAGGTTTGTCTCAAAAGTTTAATAACTTATCGCTAGACGAAGTGTTATCCTGATAAATACCATCATGTATAGTTCGGATGAATATTAGCCCGCTCATCCATACTGTAACAATCCACGGGTTCTAAGAAACCTGGCCTCCAATATTTGCGCAGGTCTCCTGGCAGAACAGTCATCCTGGCTAGAATACACTTGTTATTCGCTTCTGTAAGTTTGCATTCTAACCTTCTAATGCATAAACATTAGTGATGAAGACCGCCTGATGGACTCTGCTCTATCTAGCAGCGGGAAGAAGTTACTCCAGTCTCTTGCAATATTCCCGAAACTTGTAACACCATTTACCAATCAAAGTATTTGTAAACGCAAGAATATTTGTTCCAGTTTGCATCCATAGATTATCATTGCAGACTTACCTTTCAGCGTTCAGTCTGCAACCCTCTGTGAATTAATTAAGACGTCTCGCTTTTACCATACCTCTTATCTTTAAAAGGTTAGAAAATGAGTCTAATCATCGTCGTCTTGGTCTCCCTCTCCTTCTCTTACCCTCCATGACCGACCCATTATTCTCCTAGGTAGTCTATCGTCCTCCAACTCACGTGACCCCACCATCAAAGCCGGTTTATTCCTAAAGCTTCATCAGTCGAGTTTATTCAAACTTACCTTTCATCTCCTCATTCCGAGTATCCTCCTGTCATTGTTCCCACCTGCTCGCACCAGCAACCATTCTCGCCTGTTACTTCTAAATTATGAATAAGATATCCCGAGTACGTCCAATTTTCACTCCCGTACAACAAAATTGGTCTGGAAACAGATCCATGTTTTATTTTCTATTTGTTAAATACACTTATATGACGGCCGGGCTGAGTGACTCAGACGGTTGCGGCGCTGGCCTTCTGAATCCACTTGGCACGTTCGATCTTGTCTCAGTTACATGGTATTTGAAGGTGCTCAAATACGTCAGCCTCGTGTCACTAGATTTACTGGCACTTGAAAGAACTCCCGTGGACTAAATTCCGGCACCTCGGCGTCTCCAAAAATTGTAAAACTAGTTAGTTGACTACCTAGTTAAATGACGGAATGAGCAATTTAGTTGGAAGAACATCCGAGATAAACTTGAAAATTTTACTTGGTGAATTCAGAAAAGGTTTCGGCTCTGCATTCGAGAGACGGAGTGGGGATGGTACCACCATCTGCTGTTCTGAGAATGGTAGTATTAACAGTAGTAGTAGGATAGGTTACCTAGGAACTTTGCAATGTCCTAGTGTTAGAAATGGGCAAATTTGAAGTTTTACCAAAAATTAGCCAAATCAGCTAACAGGAAGTATGAGATGTTGAAGGTGAAGTCGGTCGTATCACCACAACGAGAAAGAGTCGCGAAAAGTCACGTCAAAAGATTGGGTAAAGTGAACTCGTGTCCTCATCTTTTCAGACACACCCGCATTGGAGGTGAGCTGCATGTACCAATCCAACCACATACCAGCCCTCCTGCCATTCTTAAATTTCTGGCAGTACCGGGAATCGATCCTGGGCCTCCGAGGACGGCACCTAATAACACAAACCGTTACGCTACAGAGGCGGACAAAAAGATTGGATGATACTCGAACTGTAGGCGCCAGTCAAAGAACTGATCGACAGTAGTACGCAATAGTATGCTGTGTTGCGTACACGGTAGGCGCTAGTGTACGAACTTACTGACTGTAGTACGAAAGTGCACACTGTGCTGCCTAAATTGTAGGCACCAGTCCACGAACTTCTTGACTGAAATAGTATATTGCCGCTTAAGAACCAGTACAAGCATAAAGCATTGCCGATTTTACGATTCTGATACGTTTTCACGAATACATTTTTTGCGAACGTCCACCCTTCCGAAAGGCAGCTTTCTAATTTTTGAATTTCCGGAAACAGAAAGAACTTTTTTTTTTTTTTTTCGAAACCCACTCATTCCGAATAATGCAATTTTTAAAGACTAATAAAAGTCTCACGTAAGGGGATATTATTTTTAATAATGAAGCTCTAAATAATTAAATTATGTCCAAGGTGGCGCAGGTGCTCAAGTCGATATGCCTCTCCTTAATATTTTCATACAGTGAACCAACCTGCCATGAACTGCTGCTGTCTACGGTCGTACCCACTCTAAGCCCTCCTACCACTGTTTGACAGTATCCTTATTTTTGGACTTCTCTTACAGATAACAACGTGTATACCAACTAGAATGGATTATTTAATCCTTCACTCAGCTTATTTGTACGATATTCATCGTGGAGTAATAATGGTTACACGTTTTAATTTTCTCTTCAAAATGTGACCACTTTTGTAAACTGAGTGTTACTCAGCATGCATACAAAGGAGAAAGGCAGAAACGTATAAATATGTTACCGAAAAAACTTTCCGTCCGGAATATCAACTTGAAAATGTGGTGCACATTAGGTAGAAAATATATACAACTGAAAGTTGTCCAGAAGTTTTACGAATTGGTCTATTATAAATTGTAATGTTGGTACAACTGCAACTAATTCAGGACACACACTGAGAAATTATAGTCGAAATTCTGCGATAAATTTGTTTATGGTCTTGTGGCAAATAACGAATCATCTTTCTCAAGTCGCTTCTCTTTTGAATCGACAATGACTCAAGTTGTTACACCTTCAAACTGGCTAGGGGTGGTGGTAGTGGTGATTATTGCTTTAAGAGGAAGTACAACTAGGCAACCATCTTCTATATAACACTAATCAGACATGAAAATGGAAAAGATCCGAGACTTCGAGAAATGAAGGTATCGGCCAAAAGGAAAGGGCCACGAAGCGCGTGATAATGAAAGACTCCGTAGGCCTCGCAACCTAATACCACCCGGGTCAGAAAAGATCAAGATTTTACCAAAGGAGGTCAGATAGTATGGATGAAAAATGAGGAGCCTGGTACAAAAGAGTGGAAGCAATGCCAGGACTCAGCTAAGGCCCCGTGGTCACCAACGCACGCTCCTATGTTTAGAGCCCCACGGGGTCCTTGTAGTCACCTCTTACGACAAGCAGAGGATACAGTGGGTGTTATTCTACCGCCCCCACCCACAGCGGGACATACTTGCTGAATCTTCTTAGCTTTTCCCCCCATTTATGTATTTGTACAAGTCATCCAGGTAGATATATAATTAAATTACTCCCTTACACACTCTTGACAAGGATCCTTCTTCGTGATTTAATCCAGGAAGCTTGGGAAACATTTAGTTTTCCAATATCTGTAGTTTTACGATAAATTTTGAAACCATTCTCCACCATATTTAAAGCAATTAAAGGCTTTGTTCTGCTAGACACTTCTTTAAAGTTATTTTATGACTTCGAGCACTATCAACAGATATACCCGATCGCAGTGAAAGATCCTCTATCTGATGAAGTGAAGTGGAACTGGGACCTTTCTGTATTACACATACCAGCCCCACATCCCCACATTTAGGTAGGCTTAGAAACAACAGCTCCAACGTATTGACTACGAACTCTTTACAAACTGCAACTATTTCAGGACACACACAGTGAGAAATAGTAGTTGAAATTCTGCGATAAATTTGTTTATGGTCTTGTGGCAAATAACGAACCATCTTTCTCAAGTCGCTTCTCTTTTGAATCGACATTGGCTCAAGTTATTACACCTTCATACTGGCTAGGGGTGGTGGTGGTGGTGGAAAACGCACATTGTCAATTTTGGTACTCGGACGTACAACAGTTCTGTTCTGTACAATTTTCTTTACGTCGCACCGACACAGATACGTGTTACGCCGACGATGGGTTAGGAAAGGACTAGGGGTGGGAAGGAAGTGGTCCTGGCCTTAATTAAGGTACAGTATCTGGAGTGAAAATGAGAAATTGCGTAAATCATCTTCAGGGATTCCAATTGTGTCGTTCGAACTCAATATCTCCGGAATCCAAGCTCACAGCTGCTCGACACTAACCGCACGGTGAACTCACTTGGAACTACTTAAATTTACAGTATTAAATTATTCTCTAAATACAGTGTAATGTAATTTTTAAAAAATGTTCAAAAAATGCCTTTTATATGCATCATTGATAGGGTAATACAATAATAAAGCGAAACGCAGAAAAGTAAGGTTCCTAAACTAATTTTGACTGTATCAGTGATGCCTGTAGTGCTATTGTGTTTTCTTTGCGAAATGCTCTTTCCGAATCGTGGATTTGATTTACTCTATCTAACCTACTGGGATACAATTTTCTTCTTCACTTCCCCCATCACGTCCTCCAGTTACTAGCGAGTTCTCCTGCTTTATTTTCCTCCAACATGTTCACTGTCTATAAGCTTATTTCGTATCCCATTCTCTGCTGGAATCGAGTTTCTTTCTTTGTGATATACATAGAGGAGGTAGCTAATAATAACACAGTTTTCAATACGGCATTTTACAGAACGGAATCTCTATCTCGCCGAGAAGCCACGGAAGTGAATAACCAGTAATTTATTCAACGCAGACAAGAAACAAAGAGTGGCACTTCATGGAGTTTCCTCAGGTAAAAATCAAAGAGGTCGTGCTTACGGAAGAAACATTATTTTCGTGTACATTAGCAAGATTTTATTGTGGTCACTAAGTGTTATTTATGCGAACAAAAATAGTTATGCCTCATAAAATAACATCCTTGGTAAAAGTTGTACCGAACGTCGCAGAAGAAATTTGAAATTTGAAGGCAAGTTGAGTAGCTCACTTGTTTGCGAGCCAATTGTCCATATCTGTTCTGGCTAATGCATACGGTAAATTCACATAACATCTACTACGTTTGGTCTTCTATTACCTTAGGGTCGAGCTGTCTTTCGCACGTTCTGGCACTCTTCCAGAATTCAAATGGTTTTGTATCTCGGGTCCAAATTCCAAATTCCCATCTCTGCTGGACTGAAGCCATGGAAATCCCATGCACTTTCGTAGCCAGGGGGATGGGGTTGGCAGAGGTCCGTCTCCCCCAGAAATGTTCCCGAGACTAGGGAAAGGATCAACCGTTGTTTTACGTACGGTACGAACAAACAAGAACTTAAGCCGAAATGTTGAATTAACGCAGCGACAAAGAATCTACTAGTAAGGAAGGGTCAGTAGGGCCATACATATACTACATGAAGGAGCTTGAATGAAAGGAAACGACTTGGGATTGTGATGCGCCGGTATGTTCTCCTGTAGGACCCTCAGTATTGAACCCATGACCTTTGTGCCCTAAGAATTTTAAGTATGAAAAGTTACTACATTTCTGAAAATTTCTTGATATTACAGGAGTGACACGTGGCAACGAGGTAGCTACTTTCCGTCCCCTGCTGGGATACGTGACGTCATCTGCACGTGTCGGCAGTGGAAGGATACAGAAGGAAGTTTATGTCGAATAAATATAATTAAATGAAAGAATTAGTGGTAAATGCAATATAATGATGGTCCTGCATTTATCTTTAAGACAATTGGTCTTTAGTAAGACGGATTTGAGACGGCTAAGCCATTTCTGGGGATTATTTCAGAAGGGCGCCATTGTCTAGCGTCCCCACGCGAAGTCGACAGAAAAGTAGTGCCTATCAAATGAGGTCATCTAACCAGTTAATTTGAGGTGCATACATTTTAAATGTCCAGGAACCCCACCGATAGCCATGTAGCAAGTATCTGGTTACACCCAAAACTCTTTTAAATACGGTTCATTTAAGTCAGAAAAGTTACGCAAATTTTCTTGGCGGCAAAGGGAAAATGCCTGGAGAGAGGGGGTACTGTCTATAAATATAGAAGGGACACCATGTTGAAACCCCTGCATTTTGTATCGTGAGGCTGAAGACAAAGGGTTGAACTGCTCTGTAAATCGATCGACAAAAGTAGACTAAGTCCAACCTACAGATTTTAGCCGATGTGCCTGGGGTCTTGACTCCATGTGGAGATAGTTTTTCTTTGAGCAGAAGTAATTGTATAAAAAGGACGGCCAAGATAGAGGAAGAAGTTGTTATATATTTGTGTGTGGTAAGGGAAGTAATTCGTGTGC